>NC_090659.1:8758089-9061120 GCF_013368605.1 Nyctibius grandis | reverse complement strand
CCAGTTTGAAAAGGAGCTATTTACCACCACCCTCTGCATGCGGCCTGTCAGCCAGTTCCCCACCCACTGCATGGACCACTTGTCTAGAATGTAATGCATCAGTTTCTCTAGGAAGAGGCTGTGGGAAACCGTATCGAAAGCCTTGGAGAAATCCAGATAGACAATGTCCACCTCTCACCCCACATCATCAACCGAGCAGGTTACTTTGTCATAGAAAGCGATCAGGTTTGTCAAGCATGATTTGCCCTTGGTGAATCCGTGCTGGCTTTTCCCAATCGCATGCTTAATTTGACTTGTGATAGCCCAAGGAGGACTCATTCCATAACTTTCCCAGAGGCTGAAGTAAGACTGATGGGCCTATATTTTCCTGGATACTCCTTTGAGCCCTTCTTGTAGATGGGGGTGACATTAGCCTTCTTCCAGTCTTCTGGGAAGTCCCCTGATCTCCACGACTTCTCAAAGATTATGGAGAGTGGCCTCACAATGACATCAGCCAGCTCTCTTAACAGTCTTGGGTGGATATTGTCAGGGTCTATTGATTTGTAGGGGTCAAGCTCCTGTAATAGTTCACATACCAACTCTTCCTTCACTGATGGTGGGTCTGTGTTAGCATCAACCTCGATTTTTGTTCCCAAGGCCTGTTGCTCAACAGTGCTGGTAAAGACAGAGGTGAAGAAAGTGTTGAGAACCTCTGCCTTTTCAGCATTGTTGGTGACTAATTCACCTCTCCTGTTTAACAGTGGGCCAATATTTTCCTTCTGTTTCTGCTTGTTGTTTACATAACTGAAGAACCTTTTCTTGTAGTTTTTGACATCTCTGGCCAATTTCAATTCGAGCTCAGCTTTTGCATTTCTAACTGCATCTCAGCATGCCCTGGCAATGCCCTTGTAGTTCTCAATGGGTATTCATCTGCTTTTCCATCTCTGGTATGCTTCTCTTTTGGTTTTGAGCAGACTCAGAAGCTCACAGTTAAGCCAAGGGAGTCTCTTGCTCTGCCTACTTCCCTGACCTTTAAAGTGGATGAACTGTTTTTGTGTTTTCAGGAGACTGTTCTTGAAGAACTCCCAGCACTCACTGGATCCTTTATCCTCTGTGGAAGCTTCCCATGGAATCCCTCCCAACTGAGCTCTCAATGAGCTGAAATCTACTTTTCTAAAATCTAAAATCTTTGTCTTAGTACTAATCTTAGCATGCTCAGCAGGATCCCAAACTCCACAATATGGTGATCACTGCAGCCAAGGCTATCACTAACCAAGATACTACAAAGCAGATTTTCTTTGTTTGTGAGTAGCAAGTCCAGCAGTGCCTCGTTCCTGGTTGGCACATCTATCATTTGTATGAGAAAGCAGTCCTCTGTGCATTCCAGGATCTTGATAGATGACATGTAAGCTGCTGTACTTCCAACAAATGTCTGGGTAGTTGAAGTCACCCATAAGAACCAGGTTCTGTCGACCTGAAGCTTGCTTAAGTGACCCAAATATTGCTTCATTGGCCTTATTATCTTGGTTTGGAAGTCGGTAGCAGATGCCTACTGTAAGATCCCCCTTGGAGATGACCCTTCTGATCCTGACCCAGAGGCATTTGATAGGGCTTCCACAATCGCCATAGTTGAATTCTATAGACACAAGGTTGTCCTTAACATAGAGCGTGACTCCTCCTCCTCTTCTTCCCTGCTTGTCTTTACGAACCATAGTCATCCATTGCGATCCTCCAGTCATGTGAGCTGTCCCACCAAATTTCAGTTATTTCTATGATATCATAACTTTCTGCCTGGGCGCAGAGTTCCAGTTCCTCCTCTTTATTCCCCAGGCTGCATTCATTGGTATACATACACTTGAGGTGGCTGCTCTTCTGGTTCTCATTTGGGAGGCAACTAAGGAACATTTGTCGCTGCTCTGATTGGCCTGGCTTATTCTCCAGTTGCTCGCAATGGCATGAGTGTTGCCACTTTGGACCACGCCCTGCCACCAAGTCCTTCAGTTTGAAGCCCGCCTCACCAAGTTGACCAGCCTGCTGCCAAATATTCACTTGCCTCTTCTAGACAGGTAGATTCCATCCCTCCCTAACAGCCTATGGTCATCGAAGAATGTCCTGTTGTCATAAAAGCCAAAACCGTCATGACGGCACCAGCCACGAAGCCAGAAGTAGATTTGCGTTATGCGTCTATTTCTGGTTGCACTCTTTCCTCTAACTGGTAAAATGGAGAAGATAACTTAGGCAACAATATTTTTCACTTGCACCCCCAGGGCTTTATAGTCTTCCTTGATTCTGCCCAGGTTCCAGCTTGCAGTGTCATTCATGCCCACATGAAAGAGTAGCAATGGATAGTAGCCTGTGCGCTTGACAGGCTGTCGCACCCTCTCGGCAACACCTCGCACCTTAGCTCCCGGAAGGCAGCATACCTCTCGAGACTCCCTGTCAGGCCAGCAGATGGGTATCTCAGTGCCCCTCAACAGAGAGTCACCCACTACGAGCACTCATTTCTTTTTGTGGTATCCACTGTGTCCTGCTGGTAGAGTTTCTCCTTGCAGACCTTGCTCGTGGGTATCTACAACTGTTAAAGCTTCATATCTCACATCACAGCAAACAACATAATACTGCAATAACTTCCTCTTCTATTCATGACCTTCTGTTCTTTGTACCCGCCACCACCTTAATGTGATGGCAAACACAATGTTACAGTCACTGCTTCTTCCATCCATCACTCTCTGTTCCTTGTCCTCCCCTTCATTATGACAGATGAAGAACAGCTCTAGTAAGTACAACTGACAAGGGAAGCACATATGCAGTAGGTCCACCCCACTATACTAGTAATTACCATATAGAGATGAAGGTAAAATAGCTGCTCAGGTCTAAGCACTGATGAAGATATTCCCCAGTCACTTGGCAGGGCTGCAGAGTAGTAAACTAATGCACAGTAATACAACAATAAAGTATAAAAATAGATTATGACATTGATCTCTTTGATTCAGTATTTATTTTTTCCACTTATAGGTGCTCAAAATTATCTCAAGCCTTTAGTAATACTTCTCCAAAAAGGAAATTCTTTTGGCATAAAAATATAGCCCAGAACTGGAGAGCCCAATTAAGTAATTTTCCAAACTACACATTTTAATTTATTTTTGTCAGCCTCAAATCTGAACATAAGTAAAGATTCTGCAAACAGGCAGGCTTTTAAAATGAGTAAGGTCATGCCTGCATCAGAAAAGAATCCTTTTGACTTAGAAGTCTCTGATTGGATTTGAAACAGTAATCTGAACTCAGTAGATACTTGGGGGTATTTCTACTCTTCAACAGCCTACAGAAGTTGTTACTCCACTTGTTTTCCTGGTACCCTAAAAGAAATATGCTTTGCAAGCCTAGATGACAGGCTGTGTAATGTCATCCCTATAACTCTGAAACTCTGCTCTAAGGTTCAAACATGGGAATTATTTGAAGCTAATTGGAAGAAGAAAAGATGCATTGGGTAATAAAATGAAGTTAGAGCAATATATGAGCATCAGGAAGACTGTAATTACTCAGCGCTGCTTTGAGAAAAATGTCTGCCTTCATTTTCAAATACCAACTTTCTAGAATTGTTGTGGCAAAATTGCCCTTGAAAATAAATCTGATTACCCACTTAAAATTTATTTCTGTATTAGGAAGGCTGTAGACTTGTAAGGCATAAGATTTTAACACATAGGAGTTAGATATATCTAACAGTTAGTCAGAAATAATTTCCCTAAATGACTCCCCCAGCCTCAGACTACCTTCTCCAAGAGAAAGACCTTTAGCTAATCCTTTTCACAGTAATGAGGTCTCTGGGACAAAAGTGTATTGCTTAGTTTGGGATGCGAATGGCAGCATAGACCTGTCTGGTTTTCAGGAGGATCCAGGAGCGCCAGAGCATCAAACAGGAGCCTGGCTTCCCTCTACCAAAACCAAGGGTGAGGCTACTCCTCTTTCAGAGCCTTCACGCTCACTGCCAGATTCTCCACCCTTACTAGCTTTCTGGAAAGACTGGTAGTTACATGGGCCCTGAGTAGCATTAAACTGGACACAGAAGGACCTCACAGACCAGCTCCAGAGCCTTCCTTGTGCTCTGCCTTTGGGCTGCAGATAAAACCATCAGTTGGCAGGGAGTATTGTGAGTCCACAAGAACTCACTGGAAGGAAACAACTTTTCCTTCCACTGATAAGAATGATCTCATGTGCTGCAATAATCTGATTTCCAGAGAGGTTAAGTCCCTACTGGTGTGACTGAGTCACCAGTAGCCAGTTATCCTACCTCTTTGAAGATCAGTCACTAAAACCTTCTGCAAAACCCACAGCCACACCTGCCAATGTGATTCAAAGCAGAGACTTCAAGACATGCTTCTGATATGCTCCAGCCAGAACATAAACATGTTTTAACTTGTGCCACTTGTGCAGTTCTGTAAATCCATATTGTTCTTTTGACTTTGTTAATGAATTCTGAAAATACATGGATAGGATTAGTGTATTCTCTCACATAACCAGATAGATGCTTTTTAGAAGTACAGTCATTGTCAGGACAGATCAATATGTGGTACATAGTTATGTGTCTTAATATATCGCAACTTTGGTTAGGAAAATTTCGATTTGTTGAAGGGACAAAAAACTATGAACTCTCTTTGGAGGGGTGGTGAACAACGATGCTTTTTACTTGTATTTAGAATCTCTTAGCCCAAACACCTTCACAATTTTTAGAAATAAAACCCACATAACTCACTCTCTCTGCAAAGTATTCCTTTACTGGACCAGAATGCAATAATTACCAGGTGCCCTACGTCTGGGAACAATTACAGGAATAGATATTTTGGCTAAACCTACTAAGGAAAATGCCCACACTAGAGAATTCCACACAAGAGCTTCAATTGCATGTCCAGCCACTCTCCTTCCTGGTCTGGCTTTAATCTGAAAGTGAGATTCTTTCCTGAAGTCAATATCTAGCTTGCTTTCTTCTTTTGCTAATGACAGGTGCTTCTTTGTTGTTGTGCTCATTTTCCATGCTTGATATATAAAGTATATTTTACATAGTGGATTAAACAAGAAAATAAGAAATACACATTTTTACAATGTGATATCCAAAGCTTTGACCAATCCCTCCTTTTATTTTGCAGGAGTCCAGGACAACATGGATTTGAGTGAAAGAATTTTGAACACTTAATTTTGCAGAAAAGAAAAACCTTACATGCAATTTGAAAGGAGACATGGATATATATAATGAATTTTTCCCCTGGTGCTATTTGAGGGACTACTGTTCTGGCTATTCAAACTGTTATTCTGCTTTTGTAACCCTATCTGCCCGTAATCTATAAATGTGTACAGTACTATTTATAATAAAATAGTCTATGGCCAATTGATATATAAGCACCAGTTCAACTTGAAGTCTGCATGCACTAGACATCACCAAAAAAAAAGGGGGAAACAATGAAAATTACAAGTTCAACATCACTTCACAAGGTTTCCTGAGTCATATAATTACATCAGAAACACTGAGCTAAAGCTACAGTAGCTCATATTAATTCTGTCACAGAAACACTCGACTCAAGTGGGTCCTCTACCCTGCAATCCCTTCCTATATGCATATTATTCAAGTTCAATAACTAATTTTGCTAGAATAGTACAGAAGCTTTCAGATATCTGCTTAGTCGTTACGCTTTTGCAGAGTAGACATCATGTTATTATTTTTTTTTAAACAAAAATCATGGCCATGATCAAAGGGAATGTTTTATACTATGCCCCCAAGGCAGATTTAAGAGTTGACTCCAGATTGATGTTGTTCCCTGCAGATTTACCAACCTTTATAAAAAGGAACAGTTAAATCCAAGTTCAGCAAAGACTTTCAATTTCTACCTCACATACAAACTGAATACAAAAAGTGTATTAGTGAAACAACATTTTACAGAGTATGATCTTCAAAATCTGAATGTGATATTTAAAATGTACCGGTGAACTTTAGCTATAGCTTTTCAATTCTCAGCAATGGAACTGGCCGGTAGGTATCAGTGCATACTGCCAGATGGAGATTTTTACATTTCTGCATAAAAGCACTGGAAAGGCGTGAAGTTTTCCATGCAAGCTGTTCCACATGCTGACTCCAGCACAGAGTTTTATTGAGGTGAATGTAAGAGGTTATGAAAATGAGGTGCTCGAATCCCTTAAAGAAGGCCTAAGTTATTCTGAAGACCTGCAATATGCTGGGGTATAGAGTTTCACTCTCAGAAAAATGGGGCATAAATCCTTCCTTTCTTGAACATCATGAGGACGTTTGGCTGGATTATGATCAGAGTAGATGAGTTGAAGTGCTGCATGCTGACAAAAGCCTAAGAATCCAAAGTAAGGTTTTGCAACTTGAAGCCTTGTATGTTCATTTGTTAGTATGTTAAATTATCTCCTGTTATAATCATCATAGCACTGGTCCTAGGTTTCCACAAAAAAAAAAAAAAGAAAAACAGAGCCTTATTTGCGAATTATATATATATGCCATGATCTCCCTTTTCCCACATTCAGTAATATTAAATTATCAAAATACAAACAAGTGACAGAGTATTTCATGTCAGATAAATGAATTAGAAACATCCTTCTATTACACCCTTAATCCTCCTGGCACACTCAACTCAGAAATGGAACTACCCAAACTCTGTAACACTGACTGCTATTCAAAAACATGCAAATGAAAGACTGTCTTCTCAATCGAGAGAACATATCTTGCTACCCATTTAAACCATTGCACAACTGGTACTACAACGGTGAATTTGGAGTAGCAAACCAAGGTTGTATCCTTTAAATTAGAGAGAGAGAGAGAGATTGATTTGTTCTTGAAAAACATCTAAGAATGTAATAGGCACCTCAATAGGTACACTTTTGTGTAATGTGAGGTAGACATCAATTTGACTTAATCTGTTTTGCCCTTGACTAGATTACAACCCCCTGCAGAATTAAATAGCGTTAATGAGCCTTGGACCATATTCAGAAAGATAAGCCTTGCAAAAAAGTGAGCTTCAGTTCAGCCTAACACTTCTTTATAAGGGTATAATAAAGTACAGAATGTGAGTGTATTTGGGGGAACAGAGTGGTAGCTAATGAGCATCTTAAAAGCCAACAGGCTCGACACAACAATGCCATGTGTTAGGGCTCTTTCCAGCCTAGACTGATCAGGGACCAGAGCAGAACGGGGGCAAAGGGAAGAAGGGAAGTAAAGAGCAATCTTCTAGTAAAGCATTGAAAAGATAGACATTGCAATCCTGTACCTGTCTTGAATACAGGAAATACAGTTTTTAGTTTGCAGCTGCTAAATTTAGTTCACTGCCTTTTCATTGTTATAAGAGAAAAGAATTAAAATGAGTTCCTGAAAATAATCATGCAGGACTTCTCACAGTTTTGTGGGTTTGTTGGGGTATATCTGTTTTGTTTTGTTTTGTTGTTGTTGTTGTTTTTTTCCACATAGACCAATTAGCATCAATCTAGTTTGATTAGCTCATATGAAACAATAAATGAAACTCCTACCTTTTCCAACTCACTTCTATGCAAGCCAATTGGATAGTTTAACTCAAAAACACTAAAGGAAACAAAGATCCAAAGCAGCCATGATCCAATCAATATTTCTTTTGTCTTCAAAGATTTTGTATTAGGGTACCACACAAGCCAAAAATTTACAATAATCTGCTGTACTAAAGAAAATTAGGAAGAAAAATAGGATGACAATATAATGCAACAATCCATGGACTTCTAAAATTCTTCTTCAGGCAGCGCTTGTTATACTTTTTTCTCATGTGATATTCTGTTCTGTTCTGTTTCTACCCACTCATTGGAGAGCTGCTGTCATGAGCCACGTATTCCACCCAGGTGTGTGGTGTCTGGGGTCCACCAGCCCTGGCCATGCCAGGCAAGGATGGCACAATGATGGGACTTCATCACCTTAGTGTCCCCTGTCTTGTCCTTCTGTCTTTAGATGGATAGTTGTGTTCTGACAATGTCAATGCTGCCACTACTGCCATGCTGTTGCAAGATCCTGAAAGGTAAAGTCATGAGTTCCCTCTGCTTCTGCTTTGTATTGCACATGTAGTTGCCACCAACGCTCTACCAGCTCTACTTCAGCATCTTACCTTGGTCAATCCGTATCAACAAATCCCCAATCAGCAGGTCCTCAGCAAACCAAAGAGACAGGATGCAATTTATTCTGTCATTTAAAAGCTACCAACCTAAAATTTAATTTAGGAATGTCATCAGCATGTTATCTGAAGCTACTTTAGAAGCTACTTTAGAAGGATTCAGCAGTATTGATTGATCCAGATCCAGGCCTGTTTCTGATCTGCCTGGATTTCATAGTTACATAAAAGAAAGATATTTTTCCCCCCAGTAAAGGATAATGTTGTCAAAGGAGTAGAAATTAAGACCTGCCACCTACTCTGAGGGGCAAGTTCAAGCCTAAGACCATGGTCTCAAGCAGCAAAATCACCAACGTCTTCTAATTTCTCACTGGGTTCCTGAGCTGAAGTTGCTTGTGCTTTCCCCAGCTTGGCAATCTTCCCTCAGTGCTGCTCTCACTACAGCTCAGCCTCTTTCCACTCTCCAGAAAAGCCTTCAGCCTCCCCAACTACCTGAGCTAGTTTTCACAGCAGCTGCTTTTGAGGTGGCAGCCTTGTAAAATCTGAGAGCCACAACTCTCCCCTTCATGAGCTGGTACAGCCAGGGGTTAGTGAATTCATTTTCCAGTGAAGCTGTTTGAGACCAGTGGCAGAGCTAACAAGCTTGCCTGTCTCATACTCCCACAGGGGAGGTAAAGACTGCTTTTCTGTCCCTCTCTTATCCTAAAGAATGATATGCTAGGCTGCTTTTATAATGAAAATGCTGCCCCCCCACCCCCCCGCCCAAATGCTTTTAGAATTACAATAATAATACACATAGGCTAGGATGGTTTAGAAAGGGGCTTACAGGTACCTGTTCCTGCTATTGATGTCCAGAACAAAGCTTTGACCAATGAAAAAGTGCTTGCTTTTCCTTTTTCAGTAAAAATTGTGGAATAAAGAGATTGACCTACTCCATTCCTCTAGACATTCTTTAAAGTACAGCTGTCTAGCTTGCGGCAAAAGAGAAGCTTAGCATATGGTGATTTTTATCCCAAAGAAAACTCCTTCCCCGCTGTTTGAGGATCCTTTCTTACTTCTCCCAAAAAACAGCATTTTATAGCTGTCTAATTCCTGACTGAACTGCACAGAGTTGCCTCACACCATACAGTGTGTGACCCAGATACGTAGCTTACTGCTTTGCAAAGCACATTCTCCTGCACTGACAGATAAATCAGTTTCTTGTGGCTGCTTAAAAATAGCAGCTATAGCTGCTGGAGAAGTTCTCTGCCAGTGCAGCCAAAACATGAAATTGTGAGAGTAATCCACCATGCTCTCAACAAGCCAAAGGAGAGCCTGATGCACAAGCTACCACCAGCCCCCACACGCAACCCCACTGGCACAGCAACAAAGCTGGAAAATCCTTGAGGTACAGCAAAGGCTGACAGCAGCACTAACATGATTAATTAAGGGGATCTGCTTGTTTTCCACACATAGATGTGTGAAGCACTAGTATCATTCAGCTTGGGCACTCCTCTTAACTGGGTCATCTCTGCTGTAGGCCCTAACTAGACATAAAAAACCTTCAGTGCATTCTAGTGCTGTCAAAGCTAGCCTGATAATCTTGTCACTTCTCCTCAGGTATCAGCATAATTGGGCTTAGCCAAGAGGTAACTCAGCTACTTGTGTCTATGCCATTGCTTTCAGCCAAGGGTGCCTGTTCCATTTCGCTCTCATGGCATGTTCTGTTATAGATGAGCCCCTGAAGTAGACCCGAATAGGTAAAAAAGGCTTGCCCAAATGATATTTTTTTCCCCAAGTGAGGAGAGAGTCCCCTTCTAACTAACCTGACTTAATAGAGTGTCTTCATTTAGCCCGCACCCAGGGGCTAAACAATAAGCAGTTGTTCTCTCACCCAGTGTCCCTTCCTCGACCAAGGAAGGGAATTGGGAAAAGGAGGGAGACTCATGGGTTAAATTTAAACAGGTTTAATAAAATAAAGAAACCAATATCACAGAATCACAGAATGTTAGGGATTGGAAGGGACCTCGAAAGATCATCTAGTCCAATCCCCCTGCCGGAGCAGGATTGCCTAGACCATATCACACAGGAACGCGTCCAGGCGGGTTTTGAATGTCTCCAGAGAAGGAGACTCCACAACCTCTCTGGGCAGCCTGTTCCAGTGTTCGGTCACCCTCACCGTAAAGAAGTTTTTCCTCAAATTTAAGTGGAACCTCCTGTGTTCCAGCTTGCACCCATTGCCCCTTGTCCTGTCAAGGGATGTCACTGAGAAGAGCCTGGCTCCATCCTCATGACACTTGCCCTTTACATATTTATAAACATTAATGAGGTCACCCCTCAGTCTCCTCTTCTCTAAGCTAAAGAGACCCAGCTCCCTCAGCCTCTCCTCATAAGGGAGATGTTCCACTCCCTTAATCATCTTCGTGGCTCTGCGCTGGACTCTCTCTAGCAGTTCCCTGTCCTTCTTGAACTGAGGGGCCCAGAACTGGACACAATACTCCAGATGCGGCCTCACCAGGGCAGAGTAGAGGGGGAGGAGAACCTCTCTCGACCTGCTGACCACACCCCTTCTAATACAGCCCAAGATGCCATTGGGCTTCTTGGCCACAAGGGCACACTGCTGGCTCATGGTCATCCTGCTGTCCACTAGGACCCCCAGGTCCCTTTCCCCTACGCTGGTCTCCAACAGCTCTGCCCCCAAAATATCAATGGTAATAGAAAACACAGAAAATTATACTTAGTCCACAGAGTTGTGCCAAGTCACTCCAAGGATAGCAATCGCTGAGAAGGAAAAAAAGGGAGGGGAGAAGAGGTCAGAGCAAAAAGAGGCACCCCCTTCACCTCCAGCAAGCTTTCCCTTTTATAGTGAACCTGACAATGATATAGAACACACCTGTGGGCCAGCCTGGTTCAGCTGCCTTGGATTTAACTGCTAATGGCCTCGATCACTATGGCTGGCCACAAACTGAAACAAAATCTAACAGAAACTTGATTCTATACAATTTATCCCCAAGAAAACAGGACATACAGTATTTCTTCTCAGATGTTCCCCAAACTCTTTTGAGATAGGAAGCTCTAAAATATAATGGTATAAACAACATCATAAAAGAACTAGTGGTAAGTAGAGGTGGCTTTAGAAACTAGTGGAGTAAAAGGATCTCAATTTCAATTCTTCACCTAGTCAATATACTGTCTCTATGCTATCTGTGAAATGAGTATTGCCTAGGTTGTTTTTTTCAGAAAACTGGGGAAGTAATTTAAAAAAAAATGGAAGCTGGTGATGGTAACTACCTAATCCTTGCTACATATCCTCCATTCTGATGTTAAAATAATAATTTTTGGTTGTGAATTTTGTGTACCATAAGGTCCATGATGGATGTCTTTAAAGCCCCATATGGGCCTTGAGTGAAAAACCTGAGGTGTGCAAAAACACACCTTCAGAAAGGTGAATTCATCCACTGCAGTAACTAGGTCTATGAGAAGATAAGCCACTCTCGGTAAGTATTTAATCACTCAGGATGAGTAGGGAGTATGTGCATGTACATATACTAGGGAAAAGAACAATATCATGGTGATTGATTCCGCTGAAAATATCATATTAGACTCAGACTATCTACCCATTTGATTTGATGGGTATGTTTCTAAATTCCAGTGTATTTTCCTTGCAGCCTGTCATACCTTGAATATTCACAGCAAGCTAGTCAAAGTGAGCTAAAGGCAGCAAGAATAAAACGAAACTCGTTTGACAAGTTAAGTTTTGTGGCACGTGTTGCAGATGTGCAACATCAGTCAAGTTCTGATCAGAATAATTTATTCTGACCTTAAAAACCCTTTTGAACAATGTGAAAATACTCGCATGCCTAGATTTTTCTCCACACTGAATACTGTCCAGAATGAAAACTTTAAAATGGCTCTCCAGCCATTATGAGCAAGACTTTTTTTACCTCTTGCCTGACCCAGTCATTTTTAAATAAAAAGTTAATTAAAAAACTAATAAAAAAAATAAGTATAACCCTTTTTATTTCATACAGCAATAAGAAGTAAATATTCTTTCAGTTACAGCATCCTAGATTACATGACAAATGACAAAAGAAAGGAAATATTTTTTTCTGCTGCTTTTCAATGAAGACACCATTGTTTTTCAAATTGCTTTGTATCTTTACACACTGCATAATGCTTTCCCCACTTTACTCTTACCAGGGAGATCAGTCAGCAGAACTCATTTCCCCATGGGTACTAATTCTAGTGGCTTGTCCTCCAAATCAACAAGAAACAAGCCAGCTCTGGCCTAGAAGCCACAGTGGTGTAGTGGTGTGGAGTTCAGTCCAAATTGAAATGTAGTGTTTCTCATCCAGCTTATGGCAGGGTCAGCCCTGAATTCATACACTTGTGAAGCTTCCAGATCCCAGCTGATCATCTCTGAGCATGGGCTGAACATGACTGCCTCTGTCACAGGAATACTAACTCACTGAAAATGATGCTCAAGTTATACACAGGCTGCATATTTGTAGCCTACTTGTGAGTTAGTTCTGCTCACTGGGAACTGACATCTTAAGATGGCTTCACAAATACTCCTTTCAGCAGCTCTAGCCTTAAACCTCTCCCTCCCTTGTATCTCCAAGTCAGTAACAGGTAGGGTTTGTGGAAGCTGTACAGTAAGCCTCCAATTAAATTGATACTATTATTGCAACACTGGTGCAAAGGTGGCCTTAGTGGTATGAACCACTCCAGTCTGAACACTGGAACAGGCTGCCCAGAGAGGTTGTGGAGTCTCCTTCTCTGGAGACATTCAAAACCCGCCTGGACGCGTTCCTGTGTGATATGGTCTAGGCAATCCTGCCCCGGCAGGGGGATTGGACTAGATGATCTTTCGAGGTCCCTTCCAATCCCTAACATTCTGTGATTCTGTGATTCTGTATCCAAGCAATAACCAGAAAGGAGGAAGAGTAATTGATGAAATTAATTGCTGTTAAAAAAAAAGGGAGGAGGGAGTGGATAGAAGTGTGCTCACTCCTGCTACACTGCAAATATACTGTTAGCATCTAACTTTAACACCTTTCACAGCTGCCTCTGAACTCAATAAAAGCAGGTGCAGACCCTTTGAATGCAGGCTAATCATTTCCATGATGAGGTTCGTTATTTCCAGTGTCATCATCAGGACAATTAACAGGAACACCACAGTTGCTAGCACCTTTCACTTCATTTGTGGCAGCATCCATAGCACAGTGCTGCTTAAGGTAGTTCCTCAACTAGATCAATGCAGGATGGTTATCTTCTCTCAGCTGACAGATTTACCTTTGACTTGCCACTGTAACTAACTACCAGACATTAAGCCAGATGCAGACTGTCCATCTTTGAAAAGCAAAACCAAACAAAAATAACAACCATTTCCCATACAAGATCATTAAGCTACAAGAATGTCTTTTGTTTCATATACTGTATGTACAAAATTCAAGAGGAGCCTTTTATTGGAATTTTTCTGCTACTTTTGATGAACTACCAGAACCTACATGCAGAAAACAGATCGGGTAATAAGCAGCAGTAATTTACTGTTCTGTAAGTATCTTACACTCAACATGTAGGAACCTACAAAATATTAATAACAGAAAACCTCAGCATTTTACTAAATGATATGAAGAATCTCTTCAATAAAGTGGTCTGTCACTATTGACTTCAAAGCAACATCTAGCTTTTAGCTAATGCATGCTTCATTGATAAGATTTAGTTGTATCCCTGTAAAAGGCAATATTTATTTAATGAAGCCTTACAATGCCTTTTTGGAATCAATAAGTATTCACATTATCCTTAAGATGAAAAAACAAGGCACAGACTTTCTGTAACTCACCGACTTATCCTTTATTAACCCATGGCATGGTTACAGGAACCCATGCCAATATCAGGCTCTATCAATAATCCTCAAAGCATTCTAATTTTGCTAATCATTTTCATGCAAATTTAGAGCACTTCAGGAAAGACAGAGAAGATAACATCCAAAAAAACCTTCAACACAGGCAAAGCAAAAGACTTAGTTTGGAACCATCTGCCTTGATGCTCTCTGATTACTCAGAAAGTCGTCAAAATTTTAGAAAGACAAGAAGCTCTTGCACTTAAATAGGAGGTACTTACATCTATATTATTCTAAAAGAAAAAAAAAAGGGAGAAAATGCTGTGTGCTTGGCACTAGGTAGTGGTTTATATAGTAACTCATTATAGGTATGTAGAAAATCCCCAAATCTTAAACCCTGTGACAAATTAGGTTATTTTTATTTCTGGGATTCATATCTAGTAGAAAACCTAGTAGCTATATCAGTCAGTTTAAAAAAAAACTCCTTAAGAAGGGCTCATATTTTTTATTTTTCTGCAGCTCCAGAAATGCACATTAACTGCACAACTCCATTATTACTGCAAAGCTTTAATCTCATTCTTATATTCTGGTTGTTCTCCAACGCTAAACATGCCTCCAGCAAAGCAGATCTCAACTTATTAGCACAGATTTTAATCATTTCTCCTTCCCTTTTCTCTCTCTCTTTTATTTTATTTTCTTATATCATCTCTTTTCAAGTGCTTTCTTTTTTGGTTAGACATCACATTTAAGTTGATGCAGTACATAAAAACCTGCATTATATCAACTGGCAATAAATACATTTAACTAACTTACAGATTTATTTCTTTACTAGCCATGTGTTCCTCCCCAGTCACACTCCAAGGTTTATTGTAGCACATCTGGCTAAACAATCTTGGTTTATTTTTCGGTAAAAATATGGATTCTCGCTGACAGCAAAATTTTATTGCAAAGGTATTGGAAAGTAATATCTGTTTGCTATAACAAGCTCCCCTGAATCCATGCTATCAACCAGAAACCTGTTCTGGGTCATTTGTTTTGTCTTCCCCCCACCACCGCCCCCCCCTCTCTCTTAAGCAAGCGTAATTGAAGAAGGAGCAAAAAGGCAACCTTGAAGAACAGATCTGGAATAGTCAGCCTTCAAAAGTGTTAAGCAGTATATATTGCCTGTTCAGATGCTATCAGTCTGTGCACCTGAATTCCCTCTTATATGGGAAGACTGCCTGTCTCGCATTTCAACTACATTTTGGCAGCTGGAGATTCTTTTCAGGTCTCTGAAATGAGAATATTTCCTGACCCAATACACCTGTTCCCATTAACAAAAATAAACCCGTGTGAGCAAGGAATTCTTCTTTACCAAGACAACTCATCTTGAGCTCAGAAAACATGGGCTACATTTTTTGAACAGGGCTGGATACAATTACCTTGAAGTAAGCACCAAGTGTTAGAGAAATACACTGGTCCAAATTCTTATTTATCCACATCAGGTTTTATGAGAGAAAGATATTTATATTCCTCATTGACCATATTAAAATGTAGGAATATGTATTTAGCTGATCTGAACTACCATCACAGTAAGAGCTGGTAAGCAAAAGAAAGAGCAAGCAAGCTTAGCCAGGGATGGGGTATCAAGTACACCCACTCACCGACTCTAATATAATTGTGGTGGTACTTAAAAGAGCAAAGATAGCAGCAGAGACACTTAATGTAATACATTACTAGAAAGGGGAAATTTTTGTCATAAGCCATTTGTTTGCCATAGCTGCTTAACTTCCCCTAACATTGACAAGATAAATTTGCCCCAAGATCCTCTGAAGAGACAATATTTGCTCTTAATTATAGCTTGTATTTGAGATAGTTTTTTTCCAACAAGAGATATAAGTAGAAAAGTCACTTCAGAAAAATAAAACCATAAAATTTTACACTTTGCAATTCCTGATTTATATTAACATAAGGAAGAGAGAAACTTTCATCATTGACAGGGCTGGAAAGCAAACAAAATTTAAACAAACAAAACATGAACATTTCCAGTATCAAGGCTACACACATGTTGCTTTAAATCACTCAGAGCTCTCCTTCCTGTGTTCTCCATTTTTAGTTTACTCATATTAATTTTTTTGTAGAAACAGTTTTTCCATGTGAGATAGTAATAGCATCCATACTTCTACTAAAATAGAAGATGCCTGTGAACATGTAAAGAGGTCAGGGAGAAATCTAAGAAGGTATAAATATTTTTTTTAGACCTTTAAATGATTCTCATTGGTAATATTTTAAGGCTCCAAGACAAACCTGCTTCTGTGTATTGCTATGCCTCCTAGAACTCCTCTGCCCCATTGGTAGGGCTGGCAGCTGAATTTTAATGTTATTCCAATGACTTGAATTTTTCCTATGCTATTCTTTTTGTCACATTGAACCATTTTTATTTTCCTTGTATCTTTTAAATGTATGAGATTACTATAATAGACAATAGCTGATTCTTAGTCATAACAGACAGTTTGTCAGCAAATTGACAAGTTACAATCCTACCCACTCAAAGTGGGCGAGGTGGCACTGACTGTAGTGCGGGTTTAACATGTACCTCTATAGTGTGCCAAATGATCCAAACATGAAGCAGCATTACTGGGCAAAAAGCTGCCTGCTTGGCATTCCCTACTCATAAGCAATGCTGAAGTGATCCCTGTACTCTGTTCCTTCACGTACTGAAAATATTCATGGACTGCTTAAAATGTTAGCAAGTATGAAAGTTGTCCTTCCCTTTTCACACTCTTAGAGAAATGAGAGCAGTTGAGCTGATGCCTGCACTCCAGTCAACAAAACAGTCGCTAGGCCACTGGCAGCGGCCAGCAGGCTCAGTTTTTCATGGTCCCCAGACACTCATCTGACCTTGATAGGCATGCTGAAACAGTTCCATAAATCTATTTAGGCACTTACTTCCTAACGAGTATTATAAAATGGAATAACTCAACTGTTTTGTTTAGCTTGTAGGTTGTTCAGAAATGGCCTGAACCTTCAAGCACTATCCAACACCTACTGTAACTGAACTCCCTATTGTCGAGGCCTTCTGTCACCATCCAAATACAAATAAAATAACAGCACCTGACAGAACATGGTTGTTGGGATTCGGTTGCTACAGCTGCAGTGATTCTGGCCCTCTGTGTTCAGCAGCACTTCACCTCACCATACTGTAACTATTCAGTCTTCTATTCCTTGAGATCATGTCATGGTTTAATCCCAGACGGCAACTCAGCACCACACAGCCGCTCGCTCACTCCCCCTCGGTGTGATGGGGGAGAGAATCAGAAGAGTAAAAGTGAGAAAACTCATGGGTTGAGACAAAGACAGTTTAACAGGTAAAGCAAAAGCCACGCACGCAAGCAATGCAAAGCAAGGAATTCATTCACCACTTCCCATGGGCAGGCAGGTGTTCAGCCATCTCCAGGAAAGCAGGGCTCCGTCATGCGTAACGGTTATTTGGGAAGACAAACGCCATCACTCTGAATGTCCCCCCCCTTCCTTATTCTTCCCCCAGCTTTGTATGCTGAGCATGGCGTCATTTGGTATGGAACATCCCTTTGGTCAGCTGGGGTCAGCTGTCCCAGCTGTGTCCCCTCCCAATTTCTTGTGCACCCCCAGCCTACTCGCTGGTGGGGTGGTGTGAGAAGCAGAAAAGGCCTTGACGCTTTGTAAGCACTGCTCAGCAGTAACAAAAACATCTCTGCATTATCAACACTGTTTTCAGCACAAATCCAAAACACAGCCCCACACTAGCTACTATAAAGAAGATTAACTCTATCCCAGCCAAAACCAGCACAGACCACCTCTCTTTGCTTTCTGTCTCATCTTGGTCTTCCGAGTTGGTTGTTTTCAACCCACTTAATCTTTTTCTAGGACAGGTTTAGGAGCATAACACAGGACATTCCAGCAGCAGGGGGCTTCTCAGATATTTTGGTCAGAGGTGATTTATTAAAATTCAAAAAGCCCAGTTATTCTTCAAATAGCTGCGATAGTGCCTGAGGATGTGTTATACAAAAATGATTTAAGGTATGTATACATACTCATGTAACACACATATTTGTCTGTCACAGAGATAACTTTCTTTAAAGCAACATAGCTGTGACAAGTTGATAATGACAACATGAGAGTCAGAGAGGAAAACAAGAACCTCTAAAGAATTACTGTCCTTCAAGTGGCTGTGTTTTTTGCCTTAAAAATTATTGTAGCATAACAGATATGCATCCTTGTGTGTGTAGGTACAGAATCTCTTTTTCCTTAGTTATTGATATTGATCAGATGGGCTATAAAAGCAAATTTTCAGGTGTTCTTCATATGCACATATCATCTTGAATGCATGCTCTGCCATGAGTTGCTTCAGAATCTCAGGACTTTCCTTGTGTATATGGTCAGTATAGCAAAGGTATAAGCTAACTGTCAAGAGTCTCCTATTTATCAAATATTGTGTCAGTAGAGATGATGAATCCAGAGTAACACTGATGGATTTCTCAAAGCCTTCAGAAGCATCAATCATACAGAGAACATGACCTGGACCCACAGAGGAAAGGGGAAATCACAACAAAACATGAACATAAATCCAATTTTAAGTTGAAGTGGAGAATGTTAGTTGTCAGCCCCTTTAAGTTTAATTCCTATCTTTGTGTTCTCTTAAGAGCAACTATCCTCCAGATGGGAAGCTTTGGCATCAAGTTTTTTTGAGACTATTTCAAATGCACTATGTATGCACTGAATCATAATCATGTTTCAGTCAGACAAATGTTTAAGAACAGATTTGAAATAAAAGTGAAAGCAAGATAAATCTTTGGTCTAAGGAATAAACAGTATGACAAGAAAAAATGGCTCAACTCATATTTGAAACTAAAAGGAAATTCACCAACTAGTAACATGAAAAGTATATATTGAAAAGTCATTTTATCATAAGATACGATAAAGGCAAAATGATTCACATATCACCCTGACTTAAGCATGTCATTATTATTCTTTATACCTGAGAATACAGATTGTTTCCACGTTGGAGGTCTAAAAATCTAGAGGAATGTCACCTGACATCCTCATCGCCATTTATACAATTTTGCATAGGAATGTCATAATGAACTTCTAATTTACATCAACGTGAATTAGTTAAACTGTCAAATATTTGGTTTAATATGTATTTTAGCCTGTGCAAATCTTGAGGGTAAGTGTACTATATAACGAGTATCGGAACAATCAAACTAAGCCCAGGACACCTGCTGTAAGATAACCAACACAGGAGATGATGTTGACCCTTTTCTCTTGTGCTGCTCTGCTCTGTAATCAAAAGAGGGCAGCACACTTGATCACCAGTTTTGCCAGACTTATAATGCTGGCCAGGATCTGTTCATTAAAATGAATAGTCTATATTTTAAAATTGTAAATATCTGATTTAAAACTTATCAGACAAGCCTGGTCTGGATCTACCTGTAAGAGAAAAGGAAATTTTCAAAACATCCCTGCAAATACAACTGGAAAATCAGGCTGATTGATAAATCTGTCCTGCATGAATGCTAGCTAGTAGCAATAGGACAGGAAGCAATGTTTAAATTTTTAAACTGAATCCTAAATGTTGTTGACTAAATATGGATTCCAAAGGGGACTGTAAAAAGTGGTAATTTATCTCTAAGTTGCTTAAGAGATGTTGAGTTTCAGATACTAAAAAAAAATTGCCTGAGAGTTTCTTGCTGATACTGTACATATTCCAGATTATGACAAAAAAAAGCCTCACCCTTATCTACCAGATTTATTAAATCGAACATTGATCTATGCTCAGGCATTTAAGGGCTTGCCATTCATCTTCAGAAAGTCTAGGAAACATTTGCATCTCTGTGTCTCTTAGCACAGGCAAGGAATTCCACCACCCCTAAGCACCCTCAATCTGCAAAATGAATTAATTTAAGACCTATGGAACAACAACAACAAAAAGATATTTATTTCCTAAGAGCAGAATGTCTGAACAGAATGCAACAGACTCTGTGACAGCAATAGTATCTGTTTAGGTAAAATGTCAGGCAAAAGGGTTCTCCACACAGCTGGAATAGCGCATAGTGCCTCTCCAGTTCTAAAGTAGTATTCGTATTGTCTAAAGGTCCAGGCTTTTCTGAGGAGTGGCTCTCCTATTCCTTCACCATCTCACACCTTTCAGTCCAAGTCTATTTAAAAGCCCCAAGGCTTGCAGTCTTAGCGGAGGCTGTGAAAGCAGAGCAGAAAAAACCCATTCAAATACATTTTAAAATACCAAGAAGTGCTTCATGGGGAAAAAAGCACATGAAAAATAATTCGCAACCTGTCTGCTCTCAGCATTCTTTTTCTAACTTTTCTCTTAATACAATAGCGACAATAGACTGACTCTAGAGGGTTAAAAAGAGAAAAGAAAGGAAGCTGGTATGGCTTTAATGTCATAGCTGTTTGAAACATTCACTTTTCATAGATGGCAAGGAGTTGCTGTTAATAATTTTATGACATTATTAATACCTTACATTAAATTTGACCTAAATGACTGAATCCATGGTCTTTAAAAATCAGCGTTATGCCTTGAACTAGTACCATATGAAGTCACATGCCTAATTTCACAGCGGTGAGACATCCCCTCTTATTCAGTGAGGCTATGTCCATAAAGAGCACTGCGGCAGTATATTAGAGACACCCAGGCTCATTCCAAGTGCAGTATACACCTGTGCACAGCTCTTGGATTTCAAAAGCATTGCAGCCGTATTAGGAAGGTGTCACACTTTGCTGAACTGATATACTGTTTCTGGTTCTAAAAACAGAATACTGAATACTGCTGCAGGGATCTGGGCTATATACTAGGGCATCTAAATAAAACAAACCTGACATTCACAACCTCATTTAAAGGCCTTGCCTGCAATGGAAAACTACACCATGCTAGAATACGGCTTAAGGAATACTAGGAATTAGGAGTGTTTTAATGCACCATACCAAGAAGGATTGCTAAATTTAGCAGTATGTCCGATAGTCATGGTTAATTCAAGGTTTAGTCTTTGCTAACACTGAAATGCTGAACATAATCTATTTGAAGAGATTGCCTTTTTTTTTTTTTTTCCAAAAGAAAGGAGTTTACTGTCCTAACAAGTAGTGACTAATTCAAAATGTATTCCTAGCACAAACAAATGAGGACTTATACTACTATAGGTCATTAGGTCAAGGCATACTGTGGTCTTCACCATAATGTTTACCTCAACCTAATACTAAAATGCCAGCCTTTACTAAGATTTCTCTTGTGTCGTTTACTACACTACGTAATGCCTATAAAAGTGTGGGGTTTTTTCTACTGTGAGTTTGCTCTGTGCGCACAGTCGCATCTAATACTGTCTTCATTACTTGACCTGAGTGGGTGCTCCAGCATGATGTGATTTTTACTAAAGGGCCAGGATTGGGCAGGTCACACACACTCTGCTAACTCCTACAGCTCCCTGATGAGTGCAGGAAGAGAAGCCTCTGCAAAAGCAAGTAATAATAAAGCTGCATAAAGCTCTGTATGGGGTCGTACACTCCTCACCATCCACAAGGCACAGAAACGAACAAAAAGAATGGTTCCAATTAAGAATGAATAGACCAAGCTAACCAACAAAACAGTCCTCTCAAGTTTATCCCCATTTAGTCATTCTGTATGTAAGACTCTCTGTAGATCTAGTACCTATGTCAGCTTTACAGGTATTTCATATTCAGCTTTCCAGAGTACGACTGCGCAGTGATTTATATGTAGATTCCATAGCAGTGAAAATCAGGACAAGAGCAACTATTCAGACCTTTGACAAAAGACAGCCAAATATAATTATAAATGGAATGGGAAGAGTCATCTACCCATCTATTCTGAAATTTTATTGGTAAGACAAAAAATTGGTAAGGAAGATAACAAGCATGCTGAGAATCTCTGTTAGGCGTTTCTACACATCTTTTACTCTGCCCTCTATTTTTTCTGTTGTAAAGGTTTTCTTTCAGTATTGCCTGCCTGAAAGAACAAATCTTTTCCATCTTTCTTTTTAAAAAACAATAGTGTATAGTTAGGTCTTAAAGGGGTAGAAAAGTCAAAGCATAAATTATAGACGAATGATCTATTTACTACAACGTAGTAATTAGAAGGCTGAGGTTTCTCCTTGTTGTCACTCTGTGCACATATGATGATCCCAAATGAACAACCTATATTTTCAAACACCACACAAAGTGAATTTCCAGCAGGGCTACAAAAAGATTGGGAAAAACCACCTTGCAAGTCAGTTCACTCTATTTTTAAAAGCTCACCAAGGTCACTAGCCTAAGGAAAGCTTAATTAAAGTCAATGGAAGATGCAGAAGCGAGGCAGAAAGAAAAAGATGGCAAGAAAAATCATTTTTTAAAACATATTAGATTATGTAAAGCCAGAGAGGCTTGACACCATCGATTTCAGAAATGGGTTAAAGATAAGGAACCAAGTATTGTAGGAATTACAATGAGGCAAAGCGGGCTGGGAACATCTACTACACACTCGACTTTCTAATTCCAAGGGATACAATGAAGGCTAAGACTTGAGTGCCTAAACCCAATAGGCTTTCATTAGGAGCCACATACTTAACTCCCAGGGCTCCAATAAAAAAAACCAACAGACTAATCATGTTACTGAGCAAACTTTTCAGTCGTTCTTGTTAATTGCTACTAAAAATCACAATATTTACCCCCCCCTCCCCCATACACCATGCTACGTTTTTTGTTTTTTGTTTTTTGTTTTTTTTTTTTTTTTTAAACACCCCACTTTACCCACAGCCATTAGTCCTGGAAAAGATGTAATCATAATTGTTTCCTGTTCAAGAAGACAAACATAGCTTTCCAGCAAGCTGAGAAGCTGCCTCAGGAAAGAATAGAAAATGAAGCAACCCGCAAGCTGAACTAGCACTTATTAGGCATAAAAATATTGGTAACACATGATACTTTCCTGAAGCTTCTCCTCATCATCATTGTTCAGCAACCAAAAAAAACCCCACAGGTAATATGGAGTTACGTTTAAAGCAGTCTTTTATACAACTGCAACTTAAACTGGCTGGAATAGCATAAGGTCAACAGTCAAAGGTGTAATCCCTGCCAACAGAGCAATTTTCACTATCGGGGTGAAGATTTTGCATCTTAACCTCTAAGACAGTCGACCCCTCTCAGCACTCATTGTCCGCTAATGTGTTCTGCTGCAGTTAGCAACACGACAGAGGGACAAAAGCTGGGTTCAAAATAAAGAATGGAAACACCTCACACGCTGTCTGCCAGCTATAGTTAGCAAGGCCAATTACAAACTTTGGAAACCATCATAAAGGAAAGCTTTTTAAGGGTTTGTGCAGAAACACAGAGGTGTCTGGGAGCCCGTGCACCACTGAACTCAACGGATAGGTGCATTTGTAGAAGGAAGATGGGGGAGGGTCCTCATCCAAGGAACTCCCCAAAATTTCACAGGAACTTTTCAGATGAAAGATGAATAGGATTATTCCCTTGCTTTTTAAATAGCACAACACTGATTGCTCTTCTTGGCAAAGCATTTGAAAATGCAGTTCAGTATTGTATAATGCAGAGCCAAAGACTGTGGAGGAAGCAGAAGACGTGTCTGATTCTAGCGTGTTAACTGCTTTTTAGCTTGAGGCTGTGCTGGCTAGAGGAGTATTAGATTTGCAAGCAATTTTGCCAGCCCCTCTGTTGTTTTCCAGATGTGCACATTGAATATTAGTTGCAAATAGTAATACTTAATCTGAATAAAATATTAGTTAAGAATTACACAGGCATTTAATTGTTTTTTAAAAGAAGATGGATGAGTTGAAGGGCTGTATGTATACCAAAATCTACTACACCTTTTCTTACAATGTTGCTACCCTTCGGGAGAATGCAATGCTTGCCCAATAGCCAGATGAAATGAGAGAATGAAGAAATTACATCCACCGGAAAATATTGGAGGACTTTGAAGGGACCTATCTGCTCTTAGATTTAACTGTTTGATTATTAGCCACGGAAAGCATTTAGCCAAATATCAATATCGTAATAGGTTCAATACTACTACATTTATGAAACACATTCTCACTGTTAATTTGGCCACACTGTCTTCTCATGTTCACCACCAGTCAAGATATTCTCATTACTGCTGAAGGAAGCCATTACCACATGAACTATACATTTGCTATTGCTATTTGTGCTGTATATGGACTATGCACAGCAAACGGTTAAGTAAATCTGTGTGATTCTGTGATTCTGTGAAATGAATTGTTCACAAACATACTTTTATTTTTATGAATCTGACTGCAGCCTGTAATTATTTGGAGATCTTATGTCAGCAACATTTGGCCTATGACATGCTTGAAAATTGTGTTTAGAGAATTAATATTGCTGTTTGTAGTAGGTCACCTTGGGATATGTTTCCGCTCTTCCCTTTCTTGATGATACACTTCATTATATTTAAGTACATTCATGGAAGAAAGAGACTGAAGTAAAAGCAATTAAGGGAAGCCAGGTTAATGGATTAAAAAGTTTGAGGGGTTTGGGTTTTTCTTTTTAAGATATTCCAAAACTGTGTCTTTCTGGGCCCCTTTAGATATCTCTGTCCAGATGTTTTGGATTATTCTAAGTAGGTTAACTGCAATCCTTAACGTTCAGACTTTCACTGCAAGGATATATGGCTGTGTCACCTTGAGTCCAGCCTACCTCAAAGGTTTCTGCTTCAGCTGACGTGGGGCTGCACGATGAGGTGCCTGGCCGCCTAGACCTACCTCTCAATATGGCATAGCAATGCCTTTGGCAATTCCTGGCCTGGCCACACATTCCTGGCCCCATTTTGACTCTCAGCACTGTGAGGTAACTTTTAATGGGGCTACCTGGTGAGCTGACCGGAGCTATCTAACACCCTGTTCAGGAGGAGTCTATGCTTAATGCGAGCTTGCTTGCTGCTGTGGCTCAGGGAGCTGCTTGACCCAGACTGCAGTCTGAGGGTAGAATCACCCTCCTCACAGACTCCTCTGTCAGCATGGTGCAGCAGCTCTTTGCTTGCATATAAAGAACAGGCATGAATATTTTGGTCTTCAGAGTCCTACTACTCACCACTGTTCACTAGCACTACCGGGACAAACTAGCTGATTGACTGCGTGCACAGTCCTCCCCGAGAAACTAAAGGGAAGTATCCATAGGCATTACAAGAATAATAGCTTCTTGCTGAACCTCTGGAAGAGTGTATTTCAGTAAAGATTTGCCTGGTTCAAAGAAGGACTCTTTCTCTTGATGTATCTTCCTTAATTCATTGGCAGATATCACCTGCACATAAGTGACAGAAAACAGCATAGGCAGGGGGATGTACAGAAAGAGGGAGGGAATTTCTTTAAATGAGTCCTCCTAGATCTTGTATAGATATTCAAGGACAAGATTCAAATTGTTATCAACACCATGTCCTTCTCAGCCCATCAAGACAGTCCTGATTGGGAAGAAGTGTATAATGGATAGACAGAAAGAAATAGAATTATAGAATCGTTTTGGCTGGAAAAGACCTTTAAGATCATTAAGTCCAACTGTTAATAGATATAGTATAGAAAAAACACAAACAAGATAGATCACAGCCACCCTAGGAAAGGATGCCAAAGAATTTTTACAATGGGACTGTTAAATATCTGACCTAGATAGAGTTTTCTATAATTATTCTAAAAAGCAAAATATTACAGATGTCTCATTGTTGGAGATATTGAATAGCTATATGGAGTATTGAATTGGTATATGGAGATATGTAATGGTGGTAGTTAGGACAGCGAAGCATTGGGTTTCATAGAATCATTTAGACTTGAAAAGACCCTTAAGATCATTGAGTCCAACCGTAAACCTAACACTGCCAAGTCTACCACTAAACCATGTCCCTAAGCACCACATCTGCACGTCTTTTAAACACCTCCAGGGATGGTGACTCCACCACTTCCCTGGGCAGCCTGTTCCAGTGCTTAATAACCCTTTTGGTGAAGAAATTTTTCCTAATATCATGGCCCATTCCTACTCTGAATTCTACCTAGGGAATAGAGAGGGAGCAGAGGAAGAGAGAGAAAAGTGCCTTCTGACAAATTTAATCAGAAAACCAAAAATCTATTATTTTCACTTTTACCTGAAATGGATTTGGTATACTATAAAACAGATTTCAACTTACAAATGAAAATCTATTTCTCATAAACTTTTGTACAATTAAAATTTCACTCACATGAATACAAATATTTGTGAAGAGATGAACATAAAAAGCGGGAAAACATGGCCAGGTGTTTCACTTTCCAAATCATTCCAAGTATTTGTGATTTATTTTTCCTATTATTTGCCCAGCTTTAAGTTGAACTTAAAGTTTAACTATACACAGCCTTTAGGGGAAAACACAAAGATTTCCATTCCAGGTAGTCTACAGCAATGCTCTGTCTACTTCACAACAAAGAAGTTTTACCATTTTGTTCCCTGAGCTCTATAATCCCTTTCTAGACTCTAAATGCTGCACCTTCATTAAAAGACATAACCTTTTAAGGACACCTTAATTTTGCTTCTAGATATTAAGCTGGTACAGTGGATAGACAAATTTGGCTTCTTTCATTTTTCCTGGGACACTTTATTTAAAATCTCCCATGTCAGGCTCGGGCGGTTCTCATAGTAGTCCACAATGTGAAAATTTGCCACTGGGCACTGCCCTTATAACTGCAACTCTTAACATTAATGATTAAATGAGAGAGTAAAGCCACTTCTACTTTGACAGGGTAATGGATACAGTGTAATCTTAGTGAAAACCAGAGATGCAGAACATGGTTTGATCCTGAAAGTCATTTCAGTGTTGGAAATGGATGCTTTTTAGAATAATGCCCAGTGAACTGCAACTTTCACAAAGTCAAGAGACTGTCCTACTAAATCTAAAAGGTTGGTTTGGCTGGTATACAGTAAATATTAAACTCAAAGTCCAAATGTCAGATTGACTTATTGAGACATTTATCTCCTGGAACGATAGTCCACCTTTCACTCTGTTGTGCTGAAGTACCAGGCTCCTAATCAGATCTTTATGCCTATGGAGGCATATGAATGACACCCAGGCAAGTGTCAACCCAGACATCCTAATGCACATGGCAGAGTTATTATCACTTATTTTTTCCCATTTAGGAACTGAAAGTTCATCTAGTGTTTATACACTTGGCAGGAATTTTCTTTTCTTTCCAGGACTGACTTTTATGCTGTGTGACCCATTCGTCTCTCTGGTATGAAGTTTCCTGCTCTGTTATCCACAGTGAATCATGGGAAAGAAGGCAGAATGTGATCTAAATTCTACCAAAACCCAAGATACACTTCAACAAACAGAGGAATTGTTGCTATGCTGCTATGAAGCAACTTACCTATTGTTTTGAGCATTTGCGCAGGACTTAGCCCATTAGCAGAAACCTCATTGTCTTTGTTTAGCCCGCACCCGGGGCTGAACAATAGCAGTTTTCTCTCACCCAATGTCCCTTCCCCAACCAAGGAAGGAAATTGGGAAAAAGAGGGAGACATGCAATTCCTCCTCCTAGGCCAGCATCTCATAGAAATAATTGTTGCAGAGCCAGGTATTGCCCTTACTAGGTAGTCAGCAAAGAGTACTAAGTCATCTGATTTCACAGATATTGGAGATGCCACTTGGCCATCTTCACCCTCATTTTCCTTCTGTCTCAGATTGAAAATGAGAATAAAACTGAAAGAGGAAATTAGCCTTTAAGTCAGAAATATGAACATGTGAATGGGTCCTGTGTCACCAGTGCAAACATCTGATTTCTGCTCTTCCTTAAAAGCAGTCAAGAAAAGTAGCATCAGGTCCCTAAACCTTATTCTTAGTTTTAATGAGCAAGAGAGAATAACACTGAAGGGACTTGTACATTTCAAGTTGCAATACATCAGGCTGTCAAAAACACTGGAATGCTACATACCCTAATCTTTTTTCACTCACCATAACACAGTCAGTACAATTATCTTGTTGCAGTAAAATGGGAAAAAAAGTATCAAGAGTAAATTACTGTATAAAAGCTATAAAATCTGCATTGCAGGTTGTCCCATTTCCTACTAAAATTAAATAAAGGAATATTATGAAAGAATTAAATAAGGACGCGGTTTCTTAACAAGCCTATTTCACCCTTCCACAGCATTGCAAATACTTTTGGTGCACAGTCATGACGTATCTGTTAATATTATCAATGACGAGGAAAAAAAATTAAATCTGGATGAGACCTGTAATTTTAGAACCAATACATAACAGCAAAAAAATGTGAAGAAAAATGCCATGAATAGTGATTTTTTGCTTGCAAAAGATATGAAGGTCAGGAAAAACACTCAATAAAATTTAAAAGATGACAATACATACTGGGAAAAAATAAAAAATTGCTATTCCTGCAGATACCTTTCTCAACCAGCATAAGATGTTCTTTACATCTTTAAAATGTTAAGTGTACTTTTCACTAAAAATAATTAATGGTAAATAATTTGGAAAACCTTACATCTTTTCAGGTCCCTGGTGTTTATGACACTTTTCAAAACTGCCAGCTGAATATCTACGTGTACCTGCTCACAGAAGCTCAAGAGCCACATGCACTGCTCGGATACTCCATCACCAAGATCTCTCTATCATACTAGAGGTACAAACCTAAAGAGACATGAACAGATAAAGAAATAAATGAGTAAGACCCTATTTAGTCTTGTCATTATTGTTAAGAGGAGGAAAGTGAGAAGAAAATACTGGAAAAGCAGGCTGAGGTGACATACTTGAAACTTTTTCTAAAATTAGTCGACTGTAAAAAAATATGCTATCTTTTGTCAACACTGGAACATTATTTTGGAAGCTGTGAGGTGTGTGTGTCTGTGTCCTAAATATAATTAAGTTCACAGTTTCACAATTGGGCTCTTAGGGGGTGTTATAATATATAAACATTAGTACAGCCTTTTTCTCTTTTTTTTTTTTTCTAAAAAAAAAATCAGTAGTTCAGTCATAGCACTTTCATAAAAGTGATCAAAAGAATTATCCATAAATTCAGTTGTCCAGAGTTTATATCTCAGATAAGTTTTGGATTTTGTTTTCATTTTGCTCCTGAAGGACTTTGCAGTGAGCAATGAATGCTGATCTGCTAATGATTCTCCATGGCTGCAGTCTGTTGTGGCTCTGAAACACATGAAACCTCTGCTGTGATTCAGTTAATATCTCTAAACATATTAACCTTTTAACTGATGGTTTGGAATCTGGTTCTACTTTTAGTCAGTCCAATGGATTGCCAGTGAATCGACATTAACCAATTCAGTTCTTACCTTCTGATAGTGCTTTTGCAGCTATAGTGATTTAAGGACGCAAGCGAGATGAAGTTTTTAGGATTGATGTTATCTTTTATTGAGATAATAATATTAATTAATATTAATCTATATACCATTATTTCCACCATCATCATTTATGCATAGAGAAACTGGTGCTAGATTGGGATTAACAATTTGGCGCTTCTCCTTCTCAGTGTAAAATTGGAGGATTGTCCCTTGGGTAAATCACATACATTTTTTTCCTAGAAGTTGAAGAAAACTATCACAGACTATCAATCACCTACAAATATGAGTGTTAGCTGAATGCAACACGGATGTGCTTGTATCTACCCTAAACCGTGAGAAAGCTGTATGCTGTGGTGCAGTCCACAGTCCCAGTGTCCTTCACCCTCCAGCCACCGACCTGGCAGGAGATTCTCTGGCAGGAGATCTCCTGGCTGCCCACCAGTTCCATGACCTCACCTGGCTTCATCGCCACAAAAATGCATGGGGCGTAGGAAGACTCATGTCAAAGTCTTGTCCTTAGATAGACCTGGCATGTGGCTGAGACATGTAACTCAGGAGCACAAGACTTCTTGATACCACATTGTAGATAAATCTTCAGTTTCCTTGTGTATCAGTTTCCAGACTGAGTTGAAGGAGCATTGTTTCCCAACTAGATAGGCAGTTGTTTATGTGGATGAATTATGTACAGAGAGGCACTTACGTACTACGGCAATGGAAGCCACAAAAGACTTAAAAACAGTTGCTTCTGTAATTAAATCATCCACCTCAGGAAAATCAAGAAAAAATTGCAAATGGACACTTCTCAAAATGCAGAAGAATTAAGCAGTAAATAAATGTTTAAAACTACATAGGTTAAATGAGTTTTCCTTTAGTGGACTAAATAACTTGTTCATAAAAAAAAAGCATGAAAACTTAAGTTATTCACTTATTATTCACTTGGTCTTTTCTGGCTGACTTAGAATATGAAGTTTAGAGATTTAAAAACAGATTTGAATGGGTTTTTTAAATTATTATTGATCAGTTGTCTTCCATTGCATGAAAGCCCACAAACAGATGAATGATTATTAGCCATTTTCCTATTGGACTGGTTGGTGCATTATTCACGCGTGTATAAAATTTAACAAGTCTTTGTTGTTGTTCTTGTCCTTATAAGAAGTCTAAAATGGCTTTTGTTAGTTCACTCTGGCACCCTCCTACTTGAAAATATCTTTTCCAGTTAGATAAGGCTTCTTTGTTTCTATGCAATCACACCGCTGTTCAGATTAGGGAAGGCATTTGATTATATTGGTGAACACCACACAACGGGCTGCCTTCAACATCAACATTTAATCGATTTTATAGACACAAACAATGAAGCCCTTGAAAAGTAAATTCATACTGAAGTGGCTAAGCCTTTTCTGTAGATCCCTCTAACTCTAGCATTCAATTCCAACTAAGAAAGATCATATTCTTCATGAAGCATTTTTCTCCTCTCTTTTTTTGGTGATTAGCGATAGAATGCTATAAAGTGCCTTATGTACCACATTAAGAAGGATGCTAAGCGGTTTACAAGTCTCAGTAATTAATGACTATTTTTATCACAGAGAATATAGACTACTTTCTTATATCTATCTGAAACTCAATATAAGCCTCTATAAGCCTCCAGGGTGCATAATTGGTGCAGTAGAGCTGAAAATGAGATGGAGGATATAATACAGCTCAAGTAATCCTGCCTTTAGCTGAAATGGAACAGTGGAGGCTCTGAGCATCCAGAAATGTTGTTTCCACTAAGATTTAGAGCCAGCCAGCTGTCGGCTGCTGCAGTGAAAACTGTAGTGTTATTTACTTTCTTTGGTATATTTCAAATATTTAAAGTAACACAACCATATTTATGGGCATTTTTTTATCTCTAGCAACTTCAGCAATGTATACGTTCACATTTTTTCTTGTTAGGGGACAAATGAGTGTATATTCTTCATAAAAGTTTCAATTCAAGCATTCTGGAAATTACCTCAGGTTACAACATCCTGAAAATGAAGAAATTGCTTTTACCTTCTCTGTGCAGTAGCTGTGAGAAATAAGATCTTTTTAAAATCATAATGGGTTTATAAAGGGTTTAGAGAACAGGAGGGAACAGTAAAAAGGTTTACACAGTGGTGACATTTTAAGATTGAAAGAGAGTGCTTGTTATACAGAGACCTGATGAAATCTGTCAGTTTGGGATTTATTGTTCAGCACATTCACCTCAGATGTAAAAAAAAAAAAAAAAAGAAAAAAAGAAAAAAAGTTTTAAAAAGTAAAATTAAAAAAAACCATCAATCTCATCTTCTCTTTTCTTTACAGTTTGCTTTGCAGATAAGATTGGAACAGACTGATGACGATAATGACAAAATCACTAGTCTACTTTCTTGTATTTCTGTATGTCACTTATTAGTAAATGGTACATATAGTATCTTGTATCCCCTTTCTCTGTGAAAGCATTGGAAACTATCCCCAAATGCAGTGTTCTGGCTGAAATACAGACATTCAGTTTAGTTTTCCTTGATTTTTTTTTTTCCCCAGGGAAATCTTGGTTATTTTAAAGCGCTAACAGATGAAGTGCAGTCTATAACCTATGCTTTTGGATAAGGATTATCTTTTTTTTTTTAATTGTGTGCAAGGAGCCTAGCGGAGTAGAGCCCTGGGGCACTACTGTAAAACAATCATTAAATAACATTAAGCCTATGGCAAGGGAGAAGGAATCAGTATAATCATTGTACATCTTTCCTCCCAGATCCACTCTCAGCCTAAAGTCTAGTTCTTGGTCTGCTGGAAATGCCATCTTTTGATTACAACAGAAAAATCCTGTTAACGTTTCTGCCATTGCCACAGTCCTACTGCATTTGTCCTTGCAACGGATACATTACCACATTCTGCTTCATCCTCTGCATCACTAAAGAACACTGATTTTCTATCTCAGGGATACATTGTGTGCTTTCATTAATGATAGTCATGCGTTTTGATACTGCTGGACTGAAAATGATGTGGAACTGCAGAATGTTGTTATTACTGTTTAATAATGTTGAATGATACTCGGGAGCTGCTTTAGCTTCCTGACTCCCACTCAGAAAGTGCGACCACTTCTCAGAACAGAGGACCAGTAGGCAATCACTAGGCAGCGTGCTTCATCCAAATGGGCTATGTGAATAAGCTCTCCTAACACTTTGACCACAGTGGGTCTTCTTTGCTTTTAAGAAACTGTTCTCGTGCTACAAATGATCCTCCGTGATCACTTATACATTGAACTTTTGTCTCTGGATAACAGTGGGGGACTGTGACCAGCGACTGCTGGAAGGACAAGCTGAAGATCTGGCAGTACCTGGTCACTCATTGTCACCTCCATGACTCAGACTCAATTCATAAAGAAATGGGTTTCAGGTAACTGAGACCTTGAGAAGAGAACAATTTACTCCACAAGAGAACATACACCTCTCTCGGTGCTTTTAACCCAGTCATGGTTGTGTTAATAAAAACACATTAATCCCAGAGACCCTGAAATTCTGTATTGTGCTGATTTTGGTCTAGGCAAAGCATCACTCAGACTGACAAGAATTTAGTTTCAAAACTGCAAAGATGGTGAGAAATCCTGACCTTTGGGGATAAACAGAAGGGTTCTCCCTTGGTATCTGAACGTGCTTCCTTTCAAGGCCCAGCATGGACCTCAAAAGGAAACCTACACCCTGTATTCATCTCTTCTGCGTACTGCATCTTTTATGTATTATTTTGCCTTTATAGATAACACTGCCAAAGAATTGCTAGAGAATTGCAAAGAGATAATATAGAATGTTGTGCTAAAAACTGGTGTATCACGCTTACATTAAGTCAGTGTTATCAAATATGTTTTGGTATTTACTACGGCATAGAGAAATGCTTCTCCTTTTTATGTTAAATTTTTGCAGTTTCCTCAGCATCAGATTTGAAGTGCTTTGCCTGGTTTCTTCAAACTCCAGGTGAACTAGCAGTGGGGGAAACTGTTAATCTGGAGATTTTGTGAACCTCACATTATTTTCTTTGGTTCACAAAGCCCATTGACTCTATGAAGCATTTCCTCCAGGAATTTAAGACTACTCTTTCTGAGAGGTGACTCTACTTGTAAGAGACAAGCTTGTGAGCTACAGAAAGTTTTGATGATGTTTCTGGAGCTAGAGGTGACTAAGAGAACAGTGGTTTGGTTGAAAGGAATGCAGCATCGCCACAGAAAACCTTCAATCAAAAAAAAATGTGAGGAAGTAGGACTGAACGTCCACTGTCTAATAGAAAAAGTGATAGAGTTGTCCTTATGAGGACCATGTTCTCCATTCATACCTTGAAATAACTCATCAAAATTTTGATTTTTCTATTAAAATTTCCTCTAATTGGCTCTATAGTTCTTTGTATGTTTCAAATTTGCATATTTGAATACTCTCTTTATCTTTCTACTACCATCTTTTTCTCTAGACTTCTCATCAACATTATCTTCTTGGTATCACACAATTTATTTTTCCATTTCCTTCTCAATATTTTCCCTTTGTTTCCTCATCATACTGACCTGTTTTTAAGAACACATTCTCTTATTCTCAAGAAGGTGAATCCAGCAGTGCACACGTTAGAATTAAGTTTTCAAAATCAATCCACAGTGGAAAGAGACAAGAAAACCTTTAGCACTGTCGTACTACTCTCTTTTCCCTGAAAAAAAGCTCAAGATCATAGTTTTGCTGTCTGGGTATGTATACACGGAGCTACTGGCTTTTAACATGTCCTACACCTTTATGTGGAATGCTGGATGGCATACAGAGAGCTTGCTTGTTACACCCAAAGATTAACAGACTTCTCTTGCAGGAAAAAAGTTCTGTTAAAAACATTTTTTAAAGTTTCCTTTATAGAATCAAGTCTTGCAGGTAAATGCAGAGCTTCTAAACCTCAATAACACGGAATTGTGCACTAGGCCATCCATTTCTTAATGTTATGGGAACATTATTGCTGGAAATTGTGCCACCTGCCCAAAAGATAGCGTGTACCTGCATTTTTTGAAGCAGACTGCTTGCAAACCTGCATCACCAAAGATGTATTTGACACAACAGGGTGGAGCGAGGGAGAAGAAAAGAAAAAAGGAAAAAAGTTAACCTGCAATCAGGAAATAATTATGGGAGGACAGTTATTATATATTATATTATTAAAGCCATAGAATTGGTATCTGCTGAGCCTATGGGTGGATTAGATGCCAAATAAACTGTACAAGGGTGGTAGTCCAGGCAGCATGTGAATAATCTGACTAGGTCAGTGTGGGAAGCTGATCCAAGAGGCTCAAAAGGTGGGAGGATCATGGGAAAACAACGAATTTGTTTTCCCATAAGATTATCAGGCCCAGCTTGGTGCATTCAGTCTCCTGGAATCCTATAAACTTCCCTTCTCATACTGAAGGGCTAACAAGGTCTCACAGTGCATGCAGAAGCCTAGGGGAAGTATTTACTTCTCAACTGGTTTGACCTTGATATGTTCATAGTATAAAACCTGACCTGCGGGAATGTCAGTCTAGGTCTGCCTTTATAAACTGGCCACCTCCCATTGCCACGTGTGCTGTTTTGTGGTGGCAAAGGCAGGGGACTGACAGCTCTGCTACCCCTCCCCAAGGACTTAGTGACCACACATGGCAGGGGCGACACAAACCAGTGGGGAGCTAGTGTGCACTGCCAAGAAAGAGGGCAACTTCTTTTACTTCAGTGAGGCTGCAGCATCAGAGGCCAAGGGAAGGAAAAATGCTGAGATGTTTCTGCTGTTTCCCATGTGGAAGTTATTCACATATTTTTGCCAACCTAGTGCTACATATATGTATATGTGTGTGTGTGTATGTATATATATATATATATACAAAAAAAAAGTAAAGAGGCATGCTGCACCTGTGTGGGTGCATCTGCACACTGCACAGAACAGATGTGAGCATCGCCATGTGCAGAAGAGCTGGGGGCCTGCTCTGTCACCACAGCACTGCACAGTGCAGGAAAGGCCATTTAAACTCAGGTGCTGTCATCACATTGGCATGGCAATACAGCACCTGGGGCATCTCTACAGACCACCATGTTTCTCTGGAAGGACATACTGCAACAGCCAGGCTCAGCTCTGACCCTGCTCAGTGCATCGCACTGCAACAGAGCCCTGCACTCACCTTCAGCAATTCAGGCATGGAGATGCTCTCTTCATTTTTGTGGTTTTGCTCAAGAAGGGCGTTTCTGTATAGCCTGAACTGGATGCAGTAACTTCTACTTTGGTGTCTGGGATTTCAAACAGAAGGGAACAGAGCTTTGATCAGGCAGAGGGAGGAATTGGGAAGCGGGTAGCAGAGTAATCCTCTCGCGAAAGAAAAAGGGCACTGACCTCTCCTCTTCCAGCCAGCGCCATAAGGAGGCTGGTTGCACTTAACGTGGCTGCTGAGCAACCGGCCTAGTTACCGTCTGCACACTGACAGGGAAAAAAGTAAGCCAAAAAAAGTAAACAAGCAGTATTTATTTGTGTAATTAAAGGAGACTAAAACGCGATAGAAATATCTAATCTCCACAAGAAATCCCGTAACCAATTTCCAACATGATCAAACTCATGTTGTTGCAAAATGAAACAATCTAATCAACAGTCTGTGTTCTAATTATGTCTACCTGATCTCGAAATATTTCTGAGCTTGTTTATATCCCTAGGCCTTTTTATCTTGATGTACTGTAAAATCATTTCTAAAATGAATCAAGTAATGTGTTTTTCTTTCCGTGGCAGGTACAGTGTTGTGAGCATAGGGAGGTTCAGAGACCACTGCTATGAAATGATGATTGAAAATCTCAGGCAAGTGGGGGGAGAAATGAAGAGGGAAATGAAAGTGCTCAAGGGGAAGAAACATACCCAGTGCTGGAAATGGAAGGGAAATACACTGTATACAAATGAGGGTAGAGCAGACTAACAGGGTGAGAAGAAACTATACAGTGCAGGAAAAGAAGGGAGAGAAGACAGACGAAGGCAGGGCAATCAGAGGCACCTAGAAGTAGAGTGGAGGTAGTGGAGGGAATTCAAGGCTCTCTTTAAATTACCATCAATTAAGTTTCAAAAATTCACATTTCTGTCTCTTTCTCACACTGTACTATTTTATTCATTTAAGCATTCCCTCAAATCCGATCTTTGCTCTCATAACCATAGGAGTTCAAACAGTTAATGATGGTTGGTCGAGGGGGAGATGGATGAGAGGTGATATATGAACATAGCTGAATAGTTAATCTCATAAAACTCATTAATTTCCCTCCAAAAGATAGCAAAGGACAGAGACTTTGGACAGTGAAAAAACTGTGTCTTCCTATTTCACTGTAGAGCAAAGTACATTACAAGGTTTTGATCATGACACTGGCTTCTGGATGCTACTGCAACATACAGAATTGACAAGCATGGCATGGCAGTGGGAAAAGTCAACGTGCTTTAAATTTGAAAGACTAGAGTTTGGAGCCTTAATACTTTTGCCAGCAGACTAACCACACAAATTATATAGAGGGAAAAAGAAATGTAAACTTCCAAGGTTTTATTTTCCATTATAAATTCTTATAAAACCCAAGCTACTTAAAAAACATTTCCTCACACACATACACATTTTAATTCCAAGGCTGTTATTTAAATCAAACTTGCTTCCTGGAGTGCTGAAAATCAAAAGGACCTCTAGTACACAGGCAGAGTCCCAATTAGAAAAGCTCCAGACAAAACACTGCACACTGCTGCCCCTCATTTCTCTAATAATAGGAACTTACCTCAGGTAAGAAAATGAATAGTTACTTTTAATAAATATGACAACAGCAAGACCATTTGAACAGGGGAAAAGGCAGAGACACCTTTCAACTGACAGTGCAATTTTCTGCACTTCTAGTAAAGGCAAAGATTACTACATTTTTTAATGTTCATAAACACTTCAGAGCTTCATTGTGAAATGCTAGCTCCCCTAATTCCTTGTTTCTGTGGGTACCCAGAAGCAGATACTGCAGGAGAAGATACAAGAATTCCTTGTTTAACATATGTGGAATAAAATTAAATACATGAAAGCTTTTTACTCATCATCTTTTTAGTTTTAGATCCCTGAGATTTAATGCCTTTCCCATCGTTAGTCACTATTAATGACAGCAACTCTTTATTGTTGATATCAATATCTAAGAGGGTGGTCTGCCCTCGCTGGGAAGCAGCAGGGTACTGAAATTTCAGCAGGCTTCCTCTGAAGCCCATCTAGTGGCCCTTCAGTGCAAATAGGTATTCAAAGAGGCAACAGCTGGAAGACTGAAGAGAGAAAAAGTATTTTTTTGATAATGACCTCTATATCAGTATTAAAACAAAACAAAAAAAAAAGAAAGAAAACCAACAACAGCTCTGTGAACTGTCACCAGGAAATATCATGGATGAAGCTTCAGAGCAAGAAGAGAGGAAAAGCCTGTCTCAGACTTTCACGTTTACTTTGCACAAGCCAGAAGCATGCAGTAAGACTAAAACAACTTTTTGCATGGACTAACTGGCTTTGTTGAGAGCCCACTGCGTGACACACACGTCCCACAGGAGATTTTCCCAAGGCCTAAAGGGCCTTGGGTGCCTGATCCAAGGGTAAAGGCAGGAAGGTGCTTGGAGAACAATTTGTTATGGGGGAATGCCAGCAGGGATCTGACTATGATGCTCTCCTCAACAGTTAAGAGACAGAAGGAAAATGAGAGTAAAACAAAAAATGGGGAAAAAAATTGTCTGGGTTAAAAAATAAACAAACCACAGTTTCAGAACAAGGCTAGCAATTCCCAGAAGTACTTACACAACCTAAACAGCTTTCGTTCAAGTATACCAGTGCCTATAATACAACACAGAGATACTCAGACTACCTTTATACTAGGGCACGCCTGATTATACGTAAAAACCTAACCGTGCTGCACAGAGCTCAGCATCTAATCACTTATCTTTTTTTCCTCACCTCTTCTCCTCTGACTCCAATGTATACATTACTTGAAGTGCTCAAATCTCATTTATTTGTGTACGCCACCTTTGAGAAGCTTTCTGAGACTATGAGGCTTTGCTGTTTCTCCAAACACAGAGACACAGAGAAACAGGCTGCTTATAAACTACCAATTATGCAAAAAGTTGATGTAGTTGCTGACGATTTATATGTTGTGTGATCTTTTATAGGTCATCTTAGAAGTTAACATTTAAATTATTTCAGAAATTCTGACTCGTAAATTGGCTGTTTCAATAACATTATTGCTGCTGACTCCCTCGAGTGCTTCTGCTCTTAGTTTCCTGATTTTAATTATTAATCTACCACTGCATGTCGAGTTTCTCTGTAGCAACAGAAAGGTTAATATTCATAACCAATTTTTTAGGTTATTTTTAAAGGTAGAGAGACTGAGGAGGGAATCAAGTTTTAATTACTTAATATCACTATCTAGGTTGCAGATTAGCAGTGCAGATTGCCTGCTCCTTCCCAGACTTTTTAAGTGCACATCCAGAAGAGCAATTCCACCGTATTCCGAACACCACTCCCTGCATCTCCGAAACCTGTGGAACCTGGGAACCTGTAACCAGCAGCTTTTGTAATACTAGTCTGCTGAAGTAATAAATGAAACAAGATATTAGAGAATAATCCATAAAAAAGAAAGCCTGTAAACATGTGTAATGTTATCTAATCTTATGCTTCATTACAATACAAATAAGGCAGACTTGTTTCTTTCTTTGGTTAGGAAGGACTAAATCCCATTTCTACTCTCAGATAACCACGGAGCTTGCTGGAGACCCAAGCTTCTCTCTGCTTTATTTCTTAGTGTCTCTCAGACTGATTTTTCTCCTGAGGGAAATCCAGACTTAAACAATCGTCACAATTTCTTCTCTGCCACCTATTTCTGATTCTCCAGAAAGCGTGAAAGACGATTTTCTTTTTTTTTCCCCTACAAAGCTACACTGAGAAATCTTCCTTCATCTCAGCTAGGATTTCCATTATAAACTCTACTATACATTTATTATCAGAAAGCAATATTTAGTCCTTTCTCAATAACAGGCACACTCAACTACATCATTTATAGTGAAGTCAAAGTTGAAAGAAAAGAGGAAATGGAGATAATCCTTTCACTAGCAATCTTTCCTCCAGTTTTTTCTTCAGGAAAACGTAAAAGCAGTTCACATAATTAGTCACATCTAGAACTTGAATCAAAGCCCAGGGTTGCCTGATACAGATTGCTACAGGTCCCTGCACAACCTCTCTGTGTTCAAATGGGGAGGTTCCTGCTGCGACTTCTCGCTTCCATTCTACTCTGAAAATAAAGATGTAAATAGACCAAACTTGTACCTTCCTATCTTTTAAACGTGCAAAGGAAGTTCAGAGGCACACACTTATGTGCCATTTTAAATCCTCAGCCCATTTGAAACAAGACCAGAGGCCACCTGATTCCACTCCCATTCTCTCTCCTTCTCTTGCCCTCAGAAACGCACCAACAGGAGCTACGTGGTATAAAGTCAAGTTTTGCTTAGGAAACTGAGATGAGAAAACTGCAATCTAAAAGGTATCCCAGCAGATATTTATGGAAGACAGAGTAGGATACGTACTATATTATTATTTTTCCTCATCATACCCAAAGATTCAGGATCATCTTTGTGATGACATGGATCACAAGCATTACTCAATTCAAACTCAAATTCAAAATTTAATGTTTACTTGGCACTCCTTCTGTATTCAATCGTGCAAAACGCATTCTAAAGCCATTCTTGTAAATTTTAAAGTGATACGACTACAGCCCTTCCACATAAATGAAATGCCCATTGCAATCCTGACAAGAACCCCACATATTTAATTGATGAAAAAGCAAACTAAGGATTATAGATCTTCTTGGTGGAGGAAAAATAAAGTTAATGTGAGAAGATGTTTTTATTATCTTGTAGAATCGTTACAGAATTCCTTTCTACAGAATGAACCTCATGAACACTATTGCTGCTACTCCATTTTTTTTTCTTTTCAAGCAGAAGTTTCTTTGCTTTCAAAGTTATAAATATTCACTATCTTTTAAAATACAGGCAGGCCGTAGGAACAAAAATCATTACTGTGCACTCAACTCCTCATGTTTTAGATAGTTTCAATTGTCTATATTCACAAGAGAACATTTATCTATGGCTTTAATTCATTTATTTTTCTTTATTGTAAAGATGATGCAAATATTTACTATGCAGCACCATTTGAAAAGCCTTTTTTATGTTCTACAACAAAAAGATGAAGTGAATGAAAACTGAAAGTCTTGCTATATACACACAAGATAAAAATTCTAACCTGTAAACTGCAAGTCCACTTTAAATTGTTTTTTTATCAGAAAAATGATGAAACTAACCTCAGCTTATTCCCCGTCACCAGCCAAAACATGCACACATATCCATAGTTTCATGCAGAAAGCTGAGTTTTAACTAAGATTATGTACAGTTAAGACAAAATACTTACAGAGACAGTATTCTGATGTTTCTCTGAAGACTTTCAAGTGTTATTTCTGCTCTGTTAAAGACCTCTAGATGGCATACTTTAGTAAACTTCTATGATTACACACATTTTGGCCTCAGTGCAGTTTACAGTGTTTTCACTAATGTTTTTGAATTAATCTACTGTAATGACTGTCAGTTTAATAAGTTATTAAAAGATATGCATGCTTTTGTAGTGCAAAGTGTAGTGAAAACAGAATAAATAACATTTCATTTATTACAAAAGTTCCCAGAATAAAAAATATTTCTCTGTCGGAACAGCATTGCAGGCTCTAGGGAAAATAAAAGCAATAGTGTTTTCAGAAAGAAAATATTTTCTGGAACAGGACACATGCCTGCAAAAATTATAGTAACCCATCTTCCTCCTGAAGTCAGCAAGATCTTTAAAAATAAGAACTTACACTAAGTTTGAATAGTTTATCCATTAGGGATCTCTGAATTGTTTTACAAGCAGAACATCTAGTAAACAAAATGGAAACTTGCAGCTAGGATCCCTGCTTAGTGTTACATCAGAATGTTGCATTAATTAGTAGTAGACCCCCAAATGTTAGTATCATTAGAGCAGCAAATACAAATTCTTGTATAACACGAGCTCTCTGTTATTGCTGCATGGAGCACAATAATTTGCATTTGGCTATAACTTGTCTTTCAATGCTATACACTTTGCAGAATTAGATCCTAGCAGTAAGGCAATCTGTCTGGAAAAGGGCAAGTCAAAGAGATGCCAACGTCACTGCCATCAAACAAGGTGATAATCTCCCTCTATATATATATACACGTACGAACTGAGACTTTTCTGTGCCATTTCAGCACATAAGAACTGGACCCAAACAATGTGAACTGCATGGTTCATCTCCATTTTATCCAAGATTATGTCTATCTGGGGTTTCCTGAGTCACAGAAAATCAATGTGATTTGTGATTTTGGCTTTGCAAAGCAACTACGAGCAGAAAAACTGTCTTCAGATGACTCCATGTTACACAGCAAATTTTGTTGCACCAGAGGTTTTAAAGAGGCAAGGTTATGACGCTGCATGTGACATATGGAGCCTTGGTGTTTTACTATATACCATGCTTACTGGCTACACTCCTTTTGCAAATGGTCCTGATGATACCCTGGAGGAGATTTTGGCCCGAATAGATAGTGGAAAGTTCTCTCTCAGCGGTGGTTACTGGAACGCTGTTTCAGATACAGCTAAGGACCTTGTTCCAAAAATGCTTCGTGTTGACCCACATCAAAGACTGACTGCAGCCCAAGTTCTTAGTCACCCCTGGATAGTTCCCTGTGATCAGTTGCCTCAATACCAGCTGAACAGGCAGGATGCTCCTCATTTAGTGAAGGGTGCAATGGAAGCAACTTACTCTGCTTTGAATCTGCTTTGAACCTGCTTTGAACAGGCTCTCTAGGACATGGAGTCATCTTAGGCCCACTCAGATTTCCTGATGAACAGTGCAAGGTCTGGTCTGGTTCTCTCAGGCCTGCGCTGCTTCCAAGCCCTCATCAGTGCAGGTGGACTGAGGGTTGCACGTAACCATGTGCTGACTGTTCCCAGACGGTCACTACACAACTTGCCTTCTCTGCATGCACACCTGCTTTCTCACCTCCACTTGACTTAAGGTGTCTCCTCAGTCACCTTTTGTACTCCCTGCGCTCAACCACCACATTCCTCCCTTCCTCCAAAGTCCTAAGAGCTTGGAAAAAGACAACAGAGAAAGCCTTTCCATCTCCCTCCCAGGCAGCTCTCAAATATTTAACTGGATTATAGAGCCTAACCCACACAAAGCTGCCTAATAATAATTGCTCTGGGGCACATCTGCAACTCTATGCGCTTTGTTTACGAATGTAGGTGTGAGATGAGTAGATTTGAAAACCTACCCCAAAAGACTGAATCACTGGTTAGTTACGTTTGATTCAGTAAGTTCATAAGTGTTTTGTTTAGCTTTTTAACCCCCCAATTAAGCCATATATGCCCTCTGACTGTATTCTAGCAGGTGGATGCTACTGCAGGCCTTATTCAGAATACCACAGGGAAAGGGAAATGAACAAACGCTGTATAAAAGATCAAGCCAAAAATACCCTGGGGTTATTGCAAACTCCAGCAGATTTTTGCAGGTGTTCTGGGCTTCAACAGCACAGTAAGACTTTTTCATTCATGATCTGCCTGCTTCCTGGAAAACAGCACTGATGCGAACATTCAAGCTAAAGAAAACAAAACCCAATGTATGTTTCAAAAAGAGAACTGGCTTTATATCCCATAGATTATTATATGGCTGTGTTCACAAACTGTGCCTAGGCATCTCAGGCATGTTGAACTATTCAAGCATAAACATAGCCAAGATTATTTATAGTTCTTCTGTGTCATATTGGATGAGGCTATGTTGCAATCAGACAAATAAAAGGGCCCAAGGTGACACATACTATAATATTAATAGAGGGGCAGAGGGGGAAATTAACAAATTGAAGTGCTTGGAAATCTACAACCTACAGTAAGAACAACCAATGTCATAAGAAAGTCATTCCTCTCTAACACCACATGGATTCAGGTTCCTTTTAATCATTTTGTCTAGTTGTGCACTCTGTTTTATGATGGTTTAATTGTAGCTGTACTTCAAATGTGGTGCACTGATGGGGGACAGCAGGGGAGCATTAGGCATAAAATTTAACTGCAAAGCTCAATGCAATCCTAATTATGGTGCTGCTATGCCACCTCCATAATTACTCATTCTTATCCACTGGTCTACTAAAATAATTCACAAGACAAAAAGTAAACTGAGAATGCCAGCATTGTCACTGCAGTTCAAACCTAGACAGGACTAAAACATGGTCATGGTTGGCTTTTTGGCACCCACACTCCTCCACAGAATTTACAGAAGCCTTATTTTAAGCATTCGGTTTCCATATAATTCAAAGGTCATCTAAACTAGCTGGAAGGAAATGTGGAAGAGAGAAGTGCCTAAAATCTAATCTTTCTCAGGCATCTCTGTGATCTGTATTAGTTGTTTTTATGAAGTCAGAATCCACAGTCCTGCAGGACTTGGGAACCTTCTGAGCACATTCAGGCAACTTACACTTTTCCTCTTAAAAACAGCTAGAAACAGAAGCGGAACTTGTGCTGCTATTTTCTTTTCTTTTTTATAACCATCTAGGAGCAGTGCATTTCATTCATGGACAAAATAAATAATCATCACCATGCCTTCATCCCTCTCTAGATCAGGATTGCAGTGACAGGGCTGGCATTCTCAGCTTGCTGCTTGTCTTGTGAAACACTAAGTGGAGACAGTGGATAGGGAAGAGTAATGATAAATGTGTCATAGCAGTGCAGTAATTAGGATTGCACTGGGCTTTGCACTTGATTTGGGAAGCACGGATCAATCTTCAGTCCTCCCTTTGCCCAGAGAATGCCCTTATCACGGGACTGCAGAGACAATCCTTCACTCTTTTTAAAGACTGTCCAAACTAGCCTCCAGCTTTACAATTAGGATACTTTCATGGTAAAGGACAGGCAAGGGTCTGCATCCCTTGGGCAGAGAATCAATTAAAACTTCGACCTTCACATCATAAAGCAAGGGGTATGTACCAGGTCTGGGGAACCCTCTCAGTGCTTCCTCCTCCTCTTCCTCCAGCCACATTTATCATGCAATGGAAGCTAAAGAAGCCTAGACAACTAAATACCTTTTCATAAAGATAGCAATCTTGGCCACACTCATAAAAAACCCCCCTCTAGCTACCTTGAATAGTCCACTAAAAAAACATAGGTATAGATTCACAGGCCTTTCATTACCAAGACAGTTATTCTGTGCACTGCACTCTTGTACTTGTGCCCCATTTTACATGTTTCTGTGGTTTATAGTTTATGTCTCAAGGCATCATCAGAGCTGAAGGAGCTACATGACTCCCGATAACCTGTAACACACACTCCGGGGTATGCAAAATAGCAGCAACCTCTTCTATCACAATAAGGTTAAAGAGCATTTGTTTTGATTGCAGTAAAGGTCAAGGACAATTGTCAAAACTCTCATTGCTGTGTTTCAGTCCTTCTGTCCTCTAATTTTAGAGCAGTTTAGGTAGGATATAAAACCATTTATTGGACCATGAAGCAAGGGATCTTTAAATTTTGGGGAGGATAACAACAGATTTCCTCTAGTACTGATAACTCCAAGTTATCAAAAAATTCGAGAGCTTGGTTTGAAATAATAAGGTTAAAAATATTTTGTAAACAGTAAAAAAAAAATCATATTTTCAAGTTTTTCCCCTTTAAAAGGAAAGACTACATACTTTAAAAAAAACCCAAACAAACCTAAAACCAGATTCTCTAATACTAACATACAACTGTGAAACTGGAATAAGACACCACATGCTGCAAGAATTTCAAATAAATAGTAAGTTTGCAACACTGTCCCTGCTTAGCTCATTCATTTCCAGAGTGCAAGGTTGGCTGATAGGTACTGACAGCAAAGGTTAGATCAACTTCCCAATCTGCTGGAGGATGCTTAAAGGATTAGCACCGAGGGACTTAATACTATTGAAAGTACATGATTCTCTCTTCTACTTCTAGGTTATTATGAGGAGCTTCTTCCCTCTGCCTACACAACAGCAAAATATCTAATCAAAGGTAAAATCAAGTACACTTATTTCATTTCCTGATTCTTTCATGTCTAATTTCTGAAAATTGAGACCCATTTCACTTAGTCAAACTTGTGAACAAATCTGGACTCATAAGGCACAACTGCTGATCAATATAATGGAGGACGAGGTCAACTAAAACATTAGAATTGTATTGTTGACTCTAAATATGGTTACTGTGAAGCAGATGCAAAGTAATTTTTAAAGTAACCAAAAAATTTATTCCTAGATCAAATTTTTCCTTAAAAACATTCTGGACCCACGCTTTTATTATATATATATATATACACACATACAGATATACATACATATATACGTGCATGGATATATGCATCATTAGTGTTCCCTGAAGTGTTTTCCAAATATGAATTAAAATTCAAAGATTTCTTTTCATGCACACTGATAGTGAGGCAAAAGGGAGTTTCAGCGCTTCACTTCCCTGAAGTCAGACTGAGAGTCATCTGACCGCCTACAGACATCTACAATGTAGACAGATAAGTGAGAGCTAGTCAACCAGACTTTTATTATAGCCAGCACAGAAACGCAGGTTTATTCAGAGTATAATTGATCTCAGTTGAAGGTAGAGGTCCACATGAGACTAGAGGTCTAAAAGTCTGTTAAGAGAAATACCTCTCTAGCCCATTTGCAGATCCATTTCACAATATGAAAAATGGCAGCAGATTTGCATTAATTAATAAAGAAAACAAGTAAAAATCAAATGTGTTCAGAACTTAAACCTACAAAATGTACTGGATTCACATCTGTCTTGCTTTTTCTTAAGATCTAAAAATCAAATACTACATCATCCATTAAATGGCATATTGACAGCTCTCCTGATTCAAAACATATGGAGAAATCCAAAGTTGACTAAATTTTCTTTACTCTCAGAAATACCATTTCTGATCTGAAGCCAACCATGGAACACAGCAAACCAAAAGGCATCTGGCTGAGAAAACTATGAACAATTGAGATGAGAATGGTTAATGAAACACAGCCCTAAATACAGTCATACTGCATCAGCGCAATAGGAATATTTCAGAAGTAAAGATGTTACTAAGAAAGCTTTTTAAAATATATATGTTTATAATGGAAAAATTCCTGAAGAAGCACATTATCTGTCATTTTTTTAGATTCTTCCCCCCCCCCCCGCAAGAGTCTGGAGAATATCCACTTAGTGCCTGTTACCTCTTGTAAGCTTAGCAGGGAAGGACTGGATGACTGAACACACCTGTAGCAAACAGGATGACAAGGAAGAGGTTACAGATTCTTACAGACACCTTCAGGAAAACAAAGTACAAACAGAAGAGGAATTAAAAATGTGGGATTTCTTTTTTCTGCAAAATGAATTACATCCATGGTTCATGTTCTATTTCATTATTAGTTGTTCACAGGTAAAAGGTAAAATGCACATAAGAAAACTCTTAAACTGGAGTTGTTTCCATAATACAGAACAGATATACATGTCTGAATCTCCATATGTCATTTGTTGAGTAGACAAAAGCTTCCTCTCTACTGTAAAACTGTTCATATATACATACGGGGAAAATGGATAATTATGGTGGTGACCTCTGCTATTTATCTAAGAAGGAAAATTAGATGTACAATAAACAGGTATATTTCGTCTCTTCTGTAGGAACAATTCATCCTACTCACCCTTTAACAAACCAGCATGACTTTTTTTGCCATCAGCTCAACCAGGCAGCTGAGGGGATTTTGCTAATTAACTACAAGTTGCAAGCTGCAAAATTCAGCTATCAGTTTGTTCCTCCTTCTTCTAAAAAAAAAAAACAAACCAAAAAACAATCAGAACATTCAAATGCTTCTGTTGGCTTTATCTTATATTTACTAAGTAAAACTGAGATATTTAAGATCCAGAATAAATACTGATAGTACTAACTAGTAAAAGCTAATGGATGATACAGGCCCCATGATGCTAAAAGTGAATGCCAAAATGGTCCAGCAAACTAGGTCATTAGATTTTCTACCCACTATGCTGCCAATAAGGCAAATACAATTATTTCATCGATATAAATAACTACTGCTATTCACAAGTAATGGAAGCTTAAGCTACTGACTGTGCAGTAGGCCACCTGGAGAAACAAAACAAAAATAAAGCACACTGCAGAAGAGTAAAACAATTGTGCAGTTGTGTGTCTAGGTTTATACAGAGTGACCATGGTTTCTGGTTACTGCAGTGAGCACACAGGTGAACAGATAACTGCGTGGATAAACAAATGTTCATAATAGAATTCAGACATTGAAAAACTGGCCCACAGACCAAACCTGCACAACCTTGAGCATAAATAGGCTTTTTTTCTGTCTTTTTTTTTTTCTTTTTAATGCCTGCATGTAGCAGATAAAGTCATACTATTCACAGCCAGTGACTAGAACAAATGAACTGGTTCAAAGGGCTGTTGTGAGGCGCTCTCTTACTATATGACGAAGTACCATTTTTTCCTTTGCATGCTCAGTGCCATCTCTAATCCAAAGCAATTCCTCTAAGGTGCCAGACATATACAGCATGACAGCCAGCAACATTAATACCCACTTCCTCCCAGCACTAAATGTTGCTGGACAGAAAACTCATGCTATATTCTGCCTGTGTCCCACCATTGTAGAAGTAGTCATAATAATATCAGATGTTGCTCCTTAAATAACCACAGTAATTCTGTAATGAATGTGGCACTAAGGAGAGAAAAGTAATGTAGATTCATTCAGTAAAGAATATAATATAACAGTAACACAAGGGGGTTTAATTACAAGCAGGATGCTTTAGTTTTGGACAGTTCACAAAATTAAATTTTTGCCCTGCCATCGTAGCGAAGATGTTTTAGCTGATCACCAAGCCGACCTTGAACCACCATAGTTTAGAGTGTAAAACTGAAGTGTAAATGGAAGTAGTTGCTGATTTACACTGAAGTTATTTACCCTCTGTAGCTAAGGGCATAACTTTCCCAGCCATCTTACGCAAGATACTTGTGCTCATGTAGAAACTCAGGGGTGGAGCGAAAAGAAGTATGTAGAGGGATTATCAATAAATGTTTCTAGAATCAATTGTTTGTCAGAAGATGGGGGACTCCATACATCATACTCTAAAGTGGGCAAAATAATAGACAAACCAGTGAATGGACTGGATGTTGGATTCTCAGGCTGCATGCCAAAGGTCTCTGCAGCCTCACTAGTACTTCCCTGAGGTTAGAGAAATTAAATATTGAAAATCATTTAAACATGTTAAGGCACGAAATATTGGGGGAAAAAATGGCTCTGTTGGTAGCTCACACTACCTTTGATGAGCAGGTACTCTAGCTTCCAAAAGACCAGTGTAAGGTGAACCTTGAAAACTCTGTCTTAAAGAGCTTTGCTGCTGGCTCTTTTCTTGTCTCTGCCTGGGGGACTGATTCCTTAGTGGTACAGCAAACAAAATTACCATTAGGAAGCTTGTGAAGAAAAATTAGCATCTAGGATTATCAGTAGTTACATAAAACAAGGCTTAGAAGGACAAAAGTGAAGCACAAAATTATGAGATGAACTGTTTAATATTACTGAGGAAATACCATCTCACCAGTAGAAACTACCACACAGGCACAGCGACCTGTTTTCCACCTTCTGAAGCATGATGGTTTTCTCCCAACAGTAACCAAGTAAAGATAAGCTAGGTTAATCTAACTGGAGAGACGTTTTCATATAAAAAAGGACTGTCCATCTCCAGGTTAAGGCGCAGATGAACAGAGTGAGACTTCGCAGCTGCTGTTCACTGGAGGGATCAGGAGCACCAGGGCATGGAGGAAGGCCACAAGCAGAGCCCCCAGCCTGGGCTTCTACCCAATGGCAGGAAAAATCTCTCATCCAATGTACAACTTCAGGGCCTAAATCTTAGCTGGTGGAAAAATTAGTACAGCTTCATTGATCATAGCAAAGTTATCTCAGGAAAAGTCTTCTTCCCAAATCTTGTACTTTTCTGAACTAGCAGAGGTTGTGGCCAGCTGTGCTGCCACGCCAGTTAAAGTGATGAGAAACAGTTGGGCTCACATGTGCTTAACATGGGAGGCATAGAGGTACTAGAAGTCAGCATCAGTGGATGACAGAGATCAAAGCACAGCTGCCTTTTTCTTAAAAAAAGGGCCTGATTTTGGTCCTGTATTTGCAGCATTGCTATCAGCTGTAACCTTGGAAAAGTCACTTCTTTGCTTTGTTCCTTTGCCTTCCTCCCTGTAAAGCATCTTGAGAGATGCTGCGCATGTACTAGTGCTATCTGAAACCTACAAATTATTATTGTAACCTGCAATCTTTCATAATTAAATCTGATGGATGCAATTTTGATTTAGAACTCTCTATTTTAAGTCTTTCACATATCTCAATAGAAGCATAGCTTTTATTTTTAAAGAAACACTTGAGTTCTTTGTTGTTAATCGTACAAGCCATATCTGGCAATTACAGAGACTTGGTGGGACGCCTCGCATGACTGGAATGTGGTCATGGATGGCTATGTCCTGTTCAGGAAAGACAGGCCGCTAAGGAGAGGTGGTGGAGTTGCTCTTTATGTGAGTGAGCAGCTAGAATGTATTGAGTTCTGTCCAGGGGCGGATCAGGAGCCAGTTGAGAGTTTGTGGGTGCAAATTAAGGGGCAGGCTGGCAGGGGTGATACTGTTGTGGGTGTCTATTACAGGCCACTGGATCAGGATGAGGAGGGTGATGAGGCCTTCTACAGGCAGCTGAGAGCAGTCTCGCAATTACAGGGCCTGGTTGTTGTGGGGGATTTCAACTACCCTGATATTTGCTGGGAGGCCTACTCAGCCAGCCATCCTCAGTCCAGGAGGTTCCTCCAGTGCATTGATGATAACTTTCTGATGCAAATGGTGGATGAGCCAACTAGGAGAGGAGCGCTGCTGGATCTGATCCTCACTAACAAGGAGGGTCTGGTTGAAGAGGTGAAGGTTGAGGGCAGCCTTGGTTGTAGTGACCATGAGATGGTAGAGTTCAGGATCTCATGTGGCAGGAACAGAATAGCTAGCAGAATCACAACCCTGAACTTCAGGAGGGCCAACTTTGGCCTTTTCAAGCAATTGCTAGGGGAAATCCCATGGGACAGGGTACTAGAAGGTAAGGGGGCCCAAGATAGTTGGTTAGCATTCAAGGACTGCTTCTTCCGAGCTCAAGATCAGAGCATCCCAGCAGGTAGGAAGTCAAGGAAGGGTACCAGGAGACCTGCATGGTTAAACAGGGAACTGCTGGGCAAACTCAAGTGGAAGAAGAGGGTGTACAGATCATGGAAGGAGGGGCTGGCCACTTGGGAGGAATATAAGTCTGTTGTCAGAGGATGTAGGGAGGCAACTAGGAAAGCTAAGGCCTCCTTGGAATTAAACCTTGCAAGAGAGGTCAAGGACAACAGAAAGGGCTTCTTCAAATACATTGCAGGTAAAGCCAACACTAGAGGCAATGTAGGCCCACTGATGAATGAGATGGGGGCCCTGGAGGCAGAGGATAAAAAGAAGGCGGAGTTACTGAATGCCGCCTTTGCCTCTGTCTATACTGCTGGAGGCTGTCCTGAGGAGCCCCAGACCCCTGCGGCCCCAGAAGAAGTCAGGATAGAGGAGGAATCTGTCTTGGTAGATGAGGGCTGGGTCAGGGACCAATTAAGCAATCTGGACGTCCATAAATCCATGGGCCCTGATGGGATGCACCCGCGGGTGCTGAGGGAGCTGGCGGAAGTCATTGCTAGGCCACTCTCCATCATCTTTGCTAAGTCGTGGGCAACGGGAGAGGTGCCTGAGGACTGGAGGAAAGCGAATGTCACTCCAGTCTTCAAAAAGGGCAAGGAGGAGGACCCGGGTAACTATAGACCGGTCAGCCTCACCTCCATCCCCGGAAAGGTGATGGAACAACTTGTTCTTGATGCTGTCTCTAGGCACATCAAGGATAGGGGGATCATTAGGGGCAGTCAACATGGCTTCACCAAGGGAAAGTCATGCTTAGCCAACTTGATAGCCTTTTATGAGGATGTTACCTGGTGGATAGATGATGGTAAAGCTGTGGATGTGGTCTATCTCGATTTCAGTAAAGCGTTTGACACGGTCTCCCACAGCATCCTCGCAGCTAAACTGAGGAAGTGTGGTCTGGATGATCGGGTAGTGAGGTGGATTGTGAACTGGCTGAAGGAAAGAAGTCAGAGAGTGGTGGTCAATGGGACAGAGTCCAGTTGGAGGCCTGTGTCTAGCGGAGTCCCTCAAGGGTCGGTACTGGGACCAGTACTATTCAATATATTCATTAATGACTTGGATGAGGGAATAGAGTGCACTGTCAGCAAGTTCGCTGATGACACCAAACTGGGAGGAGTGGCTGACACACCAGAAGGCTGCGCAGCCATTCAGAGAGACCTGGACAGGCTGGAGAGTTGAGCGGGGAGAAATTTAATGAAATATAACAAGGGCAAGTGTAGAGACCTGCATCTGGGCAAGAACAACCCCATGTACCAGTATAAGTTGGGGACAGACCTGTTGGAGACCAGAGTAGGGGAAAGGTACCTGGGGGTCCTAGTGGACAGCAGGTTGACCATGAGGCAGCAGTGTGCCCTTGTGGCCAAGAAGGCCAATGGCATCCTGGGGTGTATTAGAAGGGGTGTGGTTAGCAGGTCAAGAGAGGTTCTCCTCCCCCTCTACTCTGCCCTGGTGAGGCCGCATCTGGAATATTGTGTCCAGTTCTGGGCCCCTCAGTTCAAGAAGGACAGGGAACTGCTAGAGAGAGTCCAGCGCAGAGCCATGAAGATGATTAAGGGGGTGGAACATGAGGAGAGGCTGAGGGAGCTGGGTCTCTTTAGCTTAGAGAAGAGGAGACTGAGGGGTGACCTCATTAATGTTTATAAATATGTAAAGGGCAAGTGTCATGAGGATGGAGCCACGCTCTTCTCAGTGACATCCCTTGACAGGACAAGGGGCAATGGGTGCAAGTTGGAACACAGGAGGTTCCACATAAATATGAGGAAAAACTTCTTTACGGTGAGGGTGACCGAACACTGGAACAGGCTGCCCAGAGAGGTTGTGGAGTCTCCTTCTCTGGAGACATTCAAAACCCGCCTGGACGCGTTCCTGTGTGATATGGTCTAGGCAATCCTGCTCCGGAAGGGGGATTGGACTAGATGATCTTTCGAGGTCCCTTCCAATCCCTAACATTCTGTGATTCTCTGATTCTGTGATCTGTTCCCCATTAATATCTCTGTGATGCAGAATTTAATTTACTTTCCACCATTTTACTTTTAATTATTGCAAGACTCCCAAGCAATAAACTGAAGCAATATATTGATGGGACAAGCATTTTAAATGATGAGACACAATAATTATTAATTACAAGTTAAAAGTCCCTAGCAGCACTTATTTGCTATAAATACTGGCTGACTTCAAAAGCTGGAAAAGGCTAGTATTGTGCAACAGTCAATTAATTAGATATATACTGCAGATACCTTTGTTAATGAAGGACAAAGATATTAGCATGCACCGTCCACTTAATTATGTAATTATATTGCAAATTATTATTTTCTCTACTATTACGTAGTGTATAGTGTATGCAGAGTTCAAATTTTTACACCTTTACAGACAGTGCTCAGCTAGGTGGCAAAACTTTAAATCATCCATAAAGGCAAACAATCCTTTGCATTTCTTTTCTCTGTTCTTTTCTGCAGAACATGACAGAATTTTATTGTTAGCTTGAAGAGGAGGACAGGATTGTAAAGTAGCATGCCTGTCACAAGTAAATCAACAGAGTACGCTTCTTAAAACATATTACGAAAATGCTTAGCAAGTCTCTGTTTTAATCCCAAGCACATTCTGAACTGGCAATTCCTTTTCAGAAGGAATGTCTCCACGGTGAGAGAAGTTTTTTTTTGTCAGTTTTGTGAAAGAGCTTTTAATTACCTGCATTTAATTGAGTCTTGCACATACACACTAGGAAACAATTTGTGAGGTTTACTCAGTCTACAGCACAGCTCACACAATAAATCATTCCTTTCTCTATTTACTTACCCCACCCTACTGTCTTTGAGCCATGGTTTGTTGGTGGTGTTGTTTCTTTTCAAGAAAAATGAAAAGCGCAGAGATATGGTCTTCTGGTACCAGTGAAAGCAGCATGGGCCAGGGTTTAGGGCATGCGGTCAGAACAGGATAACTGGATTTTCTTCTCAGCTGTACCAGTGAAACAGTAGGCGACTGGACAAGCCATGTCACCCGCTGTCTGGCATGTGGATCAATGTTTCCATATCTGTTACAGTTTTCTGAGAAGTGGAAGAACAAAAACTGCCATATAGGAATAAAATAGCGGGTGACTGCTTTGTAGAAGACCAAACACCAACTAATGCTACGATAAAATTAAAGCATGCATTTTCTAGTTTGCTTCTATTTGCAAATTGGATTAACTTTAGTAAAATCCAGTAATCTCCAATTGTGGTCACAACTTTCTGCAAAGAGAATGGGAAGGTAAGACAGATGACTAGATGCTTGAGAAAAAATGCAAATATTTGAATTGCAGTAGCACCCAGAGGTCCCAGGAAAGACCAGTAGAAAACTGCCCCTGTTCTGATTGACACTCTCAGTAGATAGGATGGGGGGGAAAAGGAGCAGCTCTAGTATTATTTAGCTAATTAGTATCTTAGTTGGCTCTTTGTTTTATACAAGACATGAAAGCTTTTTGCTTTGACAGCACAGAATACACTAAGAATAAAGTGTTAAACATACTAAAGGCCTGACTGCACTGCCTGCTACTGTGGGCTCCAATATTTTCATGTCTGAGAAAGGTGACACTGCAGCAAGGAAGACTTCTGCTGCGTTGCTACCTCACTTAGTGTTTACCAGGATAAATATCACTCAGAAATATATGCCACACTAACTGCAAAATGAACCAGTGATGTCTATTTCTGCAAGTAGAGCCACAGAAAACATTGACCATACACCCTTGACAGGTCCTTCCTATCCTTAGATCTTGGCCCTGTGAAATTCTGATACAAAGGAAGATTAAAACAAACATATATACAACAAATGAGAGGAAAAACATCCACAAAGCTGGCACAAGAGTGTGGTACTAACTGTAAAGATATACCAGTCTTGTGAAGAATTGTGTTTTAAAAGTGGCTTTAATTCCCTATGAAAACTTTGAGTCATTCTCTTTTTGGGGAAAAAAAAAAAATCCTATTGCGAGAGACAGAGAGAATCCTAATCATATTTCTTCTCATTTCTTCTCCTTAGCCCTAATTAGTAGGAGATATTTGCATTGAAACAATCTCTTTTTCTTCTTCATTCATTTGATCAGCTGCTTATCCCTCACCCAGAGTCGTAATCTCTTGTCTGTACCTTCATAATCTTCTGCACCGCTAAAACGATTAGGTATCCAGGTGAAGCACTAACAGCAGGAACAGATGATCACAAAGGAAACAAATACTATTCTGATTTTTCAGATGCTGCTTTCCCCACTGGTAATTAAGTAAAAAGAAACCCTAACAACCACCACCCTCTAAGAAAGTAAAGAAGCAACCCTGCAAACATATAGAAGAAAAAAAACCCCAAATCTTAAGACATAGCTTTTTAAATAACTCCCTACAGAATTAAAACTGCATGAAACTACAAAATGAGTAGCATTAAAAAGAGAATAAGAAGATTAAAAAAAAAAAGACAGAGAGAGATTATTCTAATGCTTTAACAAAATTGCTGTAATCTTTACAATGCATATATTTTCCATTCTGAAAATAGATGTCTTTTTCTCTGGACTTTCTAAAAGAATGGCGAAGCTGAACCAGGGGTGGGAAGGTTACGTTTTCAGTCTATAGTTTTCACTGGGCAAGACTGAGTCTGCCTCTTTACAGCCCATGCTCATTTCTTTTATAAACTTATAGGGCATTTCTTGCATCTGACTTGTTTTTTTTTTAAAGCCAGTACATCTATTGAAGTAAACCATGGTGTTGCCATAACCCTCCATCGTGACTGAAAATCATTCTTATTACTTGTGCTCATTAAAAATGTATGAGAGGAACACTTCCAAAATTCATTATGCTTTTCAAAATTATAAGATCTAGATCTAGCCAATTCATACCCTTTTGACACACTCTTTTGATCTGATATTTGAGTCTTTTGTTATTTACCATTTCACTGTTTTCCTTCAACTAGACTTCTGACATTAAGCTCAAATACAGCCCTCGCTAACACTGTACACTGGAAAATTTTCAGAAATTGCTTTGATTGCTTAAATTTGTAAGAAAAGAAAAAAATATTTTGAAATGCATTTGCTCTATTAAGCCTGGACAGTAACCTTTACAAAAGCAAAAAAATGGCAGATGAATATGATTTTTTGATTATTCAGTTGTGCATATATATGGGAGTTGGGTAGTCTCTCTCTGAAGCAGTCAGCATCACCTTGAAAATGAAGCCATTGGAGAAGTAAAAAAGAAAGTCAAGCTATTAAAAAACACACACTTCTTCATGATACTTCCCCTTCTCCCTTAAAGTTACAACCTGCTCCAACCTACTTATTGTCCTACAAATATTGTCTGAGGCTTAACAAAGTGTTGATTCCTTCCCTATCAGTTTAACAGGCAATAGATCTGCTTCTCTCCATCACTAGCCTACAGAGATTTACAGTAAGCAAAGCAAGCTAAAACCTATTCCCGAGAAGTTTACCATCCATTTCATCAATTAGAATATATTTCAGTAAGTGTGGACATAATAGATGGCATAACTTTGTAAAGGTTTTAAAGGTCTGCAAAAATTCCAGTCAAATATAGATTGAGTTAGCATAGTTTTACTGATCTAACTGGTCCCTTCAGTACAGCTGCTGACAATATGCAGGCAGTGCCTAGAGAGCTGTCAAAAGACTCTAGCTGAGCAGACAAAAATGAACACCTGAGCCAGGGGAGCTGATATTTGCCTACGCCTACATTTCTTCTGAACAGTTCTTTAAATTCTTACCATTTAGCAAAACCCACTGAAAAATAACACCCAAAGGGATTCAAACTTTATCTGGCAATCCTCTCTACTACACTGTTATAGACAGCTTCAAGTACTCATTGTCAAGCATAGATATACCAGGGCATGAAATTTGTAGCAAAGATTCAACGATGTAGCAATGGTTTAGGCAAGACAGAAGATGTGGGCTGACAATGTGGTGAGGAGTGCTTCTGGTGGTGTTATACATAATTGGTACTTCAATCTAAGATTAAGCTGATTTAAACACAATAAATTGAATTGAATGATGCAAATAAGGCAAAAGGACACTCACTGGGGGACGACTTCTTTTTCTTTTGCATTTGCTGCCTGGAGACTTACAGGGAAAGTTAGCCTACCCAAACTATTTGTTGTGATCTAAAAAACCCCTCAACCCCAGCTGTGGTCAAAGGTACACCAACCTTCCGAACATGGGGAAAGCTGTGAGCAGGGTTTGCCACCTGGGCAGCCACAGTGCTGGGCTCACTCCCCTCATTCTCCAGAGTAGCCTTAGGCCACTGACCTCCCAGAGTAAGCTGCAAAGCTCATCTCTTCCCCTGGGTCATGGGAATGGCAAAATGACTTAAAAGGCAAGAGCTGAGACTCAAAAAGCTATGATATGGAACAGGCTGCTTTTTCCTCCTTCGCATTTATATTCATTACTTTAATCACAGCGTATACAAAAAAAGCCTAGAATCTAGGACAGGTGCTTTAAATGCCATACGTAACTCCAATCAATCTCAGAAATTGGAATATCATTGGTGATTGCTCAGGAACTAATTAACAAGGAAGGACAAAAATCACTGAAAATGTGTTATCTGGCCGAGAACTGACTAAAAACCAAGGTGTGGAAAAGAGAGTAGGTGTGTGTTAATGGAATAGTCAACATTTGAAGGCTTCATGCACCTAGGAAGGAGACAAAGTTTTACTTTCTCAGACTGCCTTAAATAAAAATAGAAATTACACAAATTTAGAGATGATTCTTAAATAAAAATCTGGTCTGTTTTTGAGTAGCAAAGCTTTAAAATACTTATGTTTAAACACGATAGAATTAAGGCATCAGACTATAGAAAAGAACTTAAATTAACCTGGGCTTTATGTTAAATATTAATTGTTCAAAACCAAATTTGACATCTATGCTATTAAACCAAGAAAATATTAAAGATGGATATGCCATATATGTGACCTGAAAAGTGCTTCTGCCCAAGCACTTGTAGTTGCTGAAAATAAGGATCTTTTAAAGGTTACAGCTTGGACACATTTACATTCTTCTGAGTACACATACAATTCTTTTAATGATAGTTTACAACATTTAACAGCCATATAAAGTTCAAAAATAAAGACTAGGTAATTCATTATTTCATAGCAAACAGAACAGGCAGTCTTTAACAAAAGTTTGGTAACTTATTAATTAGAATACAACAGAGAAAAAAGAATTGAAATACAGAAGAGAAAAATAAAATTAAAGCATGACAATTTGACTTTGATATTCAACACTTTCACAAGATAAATTTAATAAAAGCTATCAGATTTATGTTGCTAGAGAGTGGATATTCAGTATTCTTGAACATCAAGTAATCTTTCTTAGTAAAGAAGAAAGAAACAGTGTTCTTATTGAATCTCAATTGATTTGTGCTACATTGCTGCCAACAGAGAGAAACACAACAGATTAGTAAAGGGGAAAATGATTATTTTATATATCTCAGGATAAAATGTGATCTGTCAACCATGAAAGCACACATTGTGTGTCTCAGCTAAAACTGCTTCTTGCAACCATCTGGTCTAGACTATCACCTGGTCAGTCTCAGCAGGTTTGGTGCCTCAGTGGATATTCTGACATTTATTAGTGCTGTTTGGGCATCACCTCCTTTTGTTTTGGTGCACAATCAAGAGGGTTTGGCTCAGACATATGTGGAAACAAAGAAACGTGCATGCACAAAAAGGGAATAGGATGGATGAAAACGATGGAAGACAGAACAGGTAAGGCAGTGGGGAAAGTAGCAGGAAGTTCTCCAGGGTATGGAGTTATGATTTTTCCTCTTTCAGTAATAACTCCAACTGATATGCCAACGTCTATTTAACTCTCCCACCCACCCTCAACTTTTTTTTTTTTAATGTTGACAAACAATATGAGAGAAGTTTTTTATCATTTAATTCAGGTAGGTTCTATTTCTGACTTGTCACCTTTGGTCAACCAATTCAGGAAGTATCCCCCTCTCATGCTTCACTCAAGAGTCTTAAGTGCAGTCCACAGTTTCTTCCTGTCCAATCAAAATTCTTCCTGTCTGGGTTAAACCAGTTTGTTTTCAACTTCTACCATTTTCCATCAACATTCATCATGGTGGTATACTTTGAATGTCCACCTGTGTTCCATGCATAAGCTCATGGTGGAGGTATCATGGTCTGCATTGCAGCACCTGCCTATCAAAACATAGGCCTAGGAGTAGTTCAGGGGCTCAGTACCAGGGAAGTTTTAATGTTTCCAGTTATTCTATTTCATTTTTTTCCTCCTTTGCTCTTTTAATGACTCTAATCTCTGTGTTTACAATAAGTAGCATGTTAGGTTCTTAAAATTATTGTAATAGTGAGAGTAATACCTTGACTCTATATTAAATAACCTAACTGTATATCTGCCCTACAATGCTTGATAAATCTGACCAGCATAGCTTATTCTGAGAGCACACCAACAGGCTACATGTGAGATAAGAATATATGCACCAAGAATGCTTTGCTAGCATGTAAAAAGAGTGATAAGGTTACACACAGACTGGTTTTTATCAAAGATTTAGGGAGATGTACTGTAACATTTGAGGAAAAAACTAAACAACTCTTCAAAGAAAAAAAGAAAAAGGAGAAAGAAAAAAGAAAAAGGAGAAAGAAAAAAGAAAAAGGAGAAAGAAAAAAGAAAAAGGAGAAAGAAAAAAGAAAAAGGAGAAAGAAAAAAGAAAAAGGAGAAAGAAAAAAGAAAAAGGAGAAAGAAAAAAGAAAGAGGAGAAAGAAAAAAGAAAGAGGAGAAAGAAAAAAGAAAGAGGAGAAAGAAAAAAGAAAGAGGAGAAAGAAAAAAGAAAGAGGAGAAAGAAAAAAGAAAGAGGAGAAAGAAAAAAGAAAGAGGAGAAAGAAAAAGGAGAAAGAAAAAAGAAAGAGGGGAAAGAAAAAAAAGAAGGGGAAAACTGAGGCTGATATAGCCCAAAACCTTACTGTCAACAATACTTATCAGTCTGTAAATGGTATCTCAAAGATAACGATGGAAGTACCAATATTTAACCCATTCTAAAGACTCTGCAAATCACTAAAAGAATAGTTTTGCATTATGGAACTGTACTGGCCTAGCAGGGACTTGAAGTAGGTGAACTAAATAATCAATTTCCAGCATCTTAGAGCAAGGCACTGGAAATTTGAATTTCTAGTTTATTATGTGAAGGTTATATTGCTTGTTAGCTCAAGTGTTTAAGCTCTTCTTTCTTTTAGTTCAAAAATGTTAAATTTTGTAATCCATCAATCCAACCATCTCACAGTTGTTACTGAAGCTAGAAAACCTCAGAAAGCAAGGGAAAAAAAAAAAACAAATTAATGTGGGAAGATGAGATAAATCAAGTAGTGAAGTCAAGAATAAATTATCAAAAGATCTTTTATCGAAAATAAGTAATTTTTTCTACTTCAAGAGAAACCCATTAATTTTATTCCCCCCACCCCATTCCTTAGCATGACTGTAGTTCAAGCAGCATAATATAAAACGGCTTATTAAGATTTGAAACATGTTTAACTCTCATCATAAGTACCACTGTCCTTCAAAATTTAATTTAAAAATTTATATAAATCAGGAGAGCATAGAAGGGTTTGCACTTGACAATAATTAAGGGGAAAAACTTAGTTATAATTGACAAACTGTAAGCAAAATGGAGCCAGAAAACAAATGGCATGGGTTGGATTTGGCAATCAATCACTAACAGTACTGTGACTGCCTTCATTGACCTTAAATGAGATTTTTCAGGGGCTCGCTAGAGAGTAATTCTTGTTTTTTTTTCAAAAGACAAGATATAGGAGGTTCAGTGTGATTTAATGTAAATCAAGCAGACGGATTTTCTTGAATATCTGTTTTTCAGTTCTACAATGATGCTGAGCTCTTCAGTCCTGATTAAAAAGGAAAGCAAAACAAAAAGCATACAACATATACTCAACTTCAAGGCTTTTAGCTCACTGGCAGCCCTCGGTTAAGCAAATGCTTAAATTGCTTTCTAGACCACCCAAAGTGAAGTCATGGGGCACGGCAGCACCTCATTGACACACAGCATGTAACACATGAATCTTTTTGCAGTGGCTTATACCGCATGTAGGCTTCTTAATTTTGCTTATTCACTTCAGCACGATCCTGTACCTCTCTTGAGGTTCCTTTCCTCTCCTGAAGTAATTACCAGATTAGAAAGCAAGAAAAAGTTCCTTAGGTGAAGGCTGCGTTGTGCTAAAAGGTACGTCCAAGGCACTGCCATTCCTGAAAGCAAGTATCTGAGCGCACAAAGATCACACAGCCAAAACACACCACAACACAGATTAAGGGAAGTTCACAGAATCACAGAATCAACCAGGTTGGAAGAGACCTCAGGGATCATCGAGTCCAACCGTTGCCCTGACACCACCCTGTCAACTAGACCATGGCACTAAGTTAGCTGTAGTGGTTATCTACGAGACTACGACATAACACTATGAGATAACAGGCCCAACACTTTCAGTGACTTCTGTGGACAGAGCTTGTTGAGAGAGCTTGCAATAAAATAACTAGGTAAATCACAACACAGCAGACTGGTGATGCAGCAAAAGTACTAAGAATGGCGAAGGCAAAACAATCAGAGAGATGTAATAGTTTGCCAATCATTATCAGCTCTTATTAGATGATCATTATTTGACTGATATATATACCAATCTGTAGGAACCCAGATTCTATTCCATAATCCATATGCAGTTTGACGAGGTAGGCAGAATTTTAGTGCTAATTTACAATATTCAAGCACTTTGCAAATTTATTATACTGAGCCTTGAATCCTGCCTTCTACTTCATGTAATTCTGATCCTAAGGTATCAGAATTATGGTAATTACATATCTGTATTACAAAGACAAAACCACAGCCTTAAGAAGGAAATATAATAATTCCCACTGACCTAGAATTTGTGATCCCAGAACTTTCCTGATGGACTACATTCACTTGCTTAAGGGGACGTAGTTCAAGGAAAGAATCAAATGAAAGTACTGAACAAACAAATGGCTTTGAAGCTACTTAAGCTAGAGCGTTCAAGATTATACATACTCAATGGCTGCTTTAGCACATTGTCAGGACAATAGTTTCACATTTAAATAAATATACTTAATGTGAAAGAAATATACAGCTATGTGGTGTTTGCCTGTCTGTATATTTTCCTTAATGAGTGCAGAGTCTATAAAAAAGGCTCATTAGTAGAACTCCCCAACAGAAAGATCAGCCTTTTCATCCTGTTTCTGAAAAAATATCTTTGTAAATAGCCTGATTGATTGCATGTTAAGAAAGTTTTTATTATTAATTTATTTTGCAGAAATGTCTAGGAATTTCATAAGTAAACCAGAACTTGTGTTAAGCCTGTTCAGGCTGTTCCTGACCCTAAAAAGGATGGATTCTAATAAATATCACTGCAATCTTCTTGCACTCAAATAGAAGAATTAGTGATATATATTTGTGTGCACATACATGCATGTCATACAGACACTTAGAAACATACACACACACTTTTTTTGTGGAGGACATCCTGCTTAGGGGGAAAAAAAAAAAACAACTTGGCCAGGATTATGATACAATTTGACTGTTCAGACAAACTAATACCACACACAGGATTGCATGCACCACCACAACGTGCCCCTTCGAGGCAGCATGGACGTGCAGGTGGGCTACAGGACAGTCCTAAAAAGGGGAGGACAGGGGATGCAGACCAGTAGGGCCAGGTATTGCAGATCACAGGACAAAATCGATGCTTTAGTATCACATGCACTTCAGGTCATGGCATTGCTGAGTCACGGATGTCAGCTAGCTACGCACATGAGTCAAGCTGTGGCACTTGGAAGCCAAATGGGGGGCCGAGGTGGTTGGAGGGCGAGGAGCCCAGCTTCCGTCTCGCTCAGCACCTGAGGCACTACCTTGGCTGCTCACCTCTCCAGCAGGTACCTCGACCCACAGAGAGAGAGAACTCAGGCACATGGGCTGCCCTGTTGCATTAAATGCTGCTTTCTTGGCACACCAACAATTTTGGGGGGGACTAGAAATCGTACCCCAGATATCTCACCTCCCACATGTGTGTACTAATCACTAGGACAGAGAATCACAAAGTTTTTCTGAACCAACAAGCATTTGGGTATTTCACACCAACCTCACCATTGCTCTGTAAGAGGACAGTCATTTTACATTTAGGTCCATATCACATTAACACCGAGACCTCTAAAAACCATGACTGGACCCTTGGCAAAGCTAGTCTATCAGTTCTGTTCTTCAGCTGTTTTAAAATTAATCTTGTTACTTTAGGTCAAATGAGGTGTTTCAAGTAGTACAAAACATTGTGTTTTACTGTGGTTACAAAAAATAAAAAGTGTTACTATGATCCTTAAATATTTGTACATTATCAGTGTGCTGAATAACCCAATAAATTCAACTACTCACCCAGAGAGGAGACACTGAGATCTACTCAGAGTAATCCATTTTAGTTATTGCTGTATTTTTATGAAAACTGAAGGATGACTTTTCCTGGAGGACTGGAATGAGAATGACATCTTTAATACTTCTGCTTTGCCCTCTTAAAAATTTTTCAAGGTAAATTTTTTTTAAGCTTTAATGGAAGTTAAACTGTATTTATAAATAATTTTTGCTTTTCTGTGGTATCAACTGAATACATAAACAGGGATTACTCTATAAGCAACAAATACATTTGAAGTCAGTATTTCCTAACTACGCTGTAATCTATACTGAGCAAGGCCAGAACCTGACATTGTGCTGGAGAAGTTTGTGTCTGAGATTCCTTACAATGACAATAAGCATGAATTACTGAACTGCTGTTATTCAGCTGATGTGCCTCTATAAGCATCAGATTCATGGAAGCACTGTAACCATCACAGCACTGACCTCTGTGTGAGGTTTTCCAATGAAAAATAACACTATTCCTCCCGCAAGTCCTTCCATAATCTTTATTTTAGGGCCTGGCACAGGGCTACAACCATTTACATAGGCTTTGGACTAACAAAGATGTTTGGATAACCTTGGTGATTAAATTTATATTTAAATGAAATTAATTTTTGCTTATGTTGACCTATGTTTGGACATAAAGGTATATTCAGTTTTAATACAGTGCATGGATATCTAGAGTAGACACATTTAGTGTATTTACATAGAAAAAAATGTTAGTCTTAGGGAAATCAAGCAAGGTCTCACATGCAGTGCCAGAGAATACACTAGCTATATATCCCAGTACATACAGCAGACTGTATGTACAGTAAGGACATGTACGGACAGTATGTACATCCTTTGAATAGGAATAGCTTTGTATTTACATCACCACTTCCCTGGAGTTACCGAAGATCACATGCGCTGGCCATGGAGAAGACCAGCCTGTTGCCCCTGCACCAGTTCAAGCTGTGCCAACACAAAGCTGGGGAAGAGAAGGGAGAAAGCCTGCACTGCCTTGGAAATACCCCGTGCTCCCTTCTGCCATGACCCACCTGTGCTGCCTTCAGCTGGAACAGGCTGGGACAGCGGGGGACAGTGCCTACCTAGCACAGCCTTGCTGGCCTCCTTGTGCTGGGATGCTATTTTCCTCCCAAGCACTTAAAACTGGCAGAATATCGCAACACAAGAAAACATACCCACATTTCTTCTTCTCACGTGCCAGTTGCCAGCAAGGGTGAGGGAGGATGTTCATTTTTCCCAGGACTCCACAACAGTTCTCCCATGTGACTTTGGGATAATCCTCACCCTGCAGCCACCTTGATGCCTGGGCGATGCATGCTTCCAGTGACCGGCTATGGGGAGCACCTGGAGGTCTCATTTACCTACTCCAGAAATACACCTTTGCCCATCTCTGGGTCTAAGAGTAGCTGTGCACAGCTAGCCAGGCAAGAAGCAACCGTCTGTGAAGAGGGCTGACATGGTGAAAAGCACAGTATGACCTTTTATGGATGTATCTTTAATGTATGACATCACACCCTCCCCAATTACTCCATTTGCTAGAGCATGCAACATTACAGCACTATGATAAAATGCAGCAGAAAATAAGCAAAATAAAATATGTGAAGGGCATCAAGGGCAGTATTCATCCCATCTAACTCACAGGTGGGTCTTCCTGACTGCAATTAAATAAGGAAGAATTTAGTAAGAGAAACACATTGCAAGATCTGGAAGCAGTGAATCCTTGTATCAGCAAAGTACTGTAATGTATATCCTGAAATACATCATCTATGTGACAGATCCCTATCTGTAGAGTGGGCCAATATCACTTCCACTTCTCCTGTGCTTTTGTCAGGGACACAAATCATCCACCACGATGCCTTATGTGAACATAATGTTTGTGGCACAAGGAAGCACCAAACTCAATAAGAACTGACAACCAGTTCCCGATTTTGAGGTTACATCTGTACCACTGGGAATGGCAACCCTCAGGTGCAGCAGACTGGAAATGAAACAGGGAGTCTTTAGGGAGAGGGAGGAGATAACTATTTCACCATATGCTGCTAAATAAAAAAAAAAGCCAACATAAAAGTTGTTAACTTTTAAAAATCATCTGGCACGTAAAGACAAATTAGTCTCAGTTAAAAAACCCTCCCAAACCAAACTACAACTGCCATCTAAATATCCTGTTGGTAATGATTTTGTGCACTGAAATGTTACATATACTACTTCAATTTCTAAATCTGCATTTCAGATGAAAAAGTGCAAAATAAGGTTTAGCAAATTAGATATTACAGATTTTGCTACTGACTGCAGTTTCTGTTACATTAGACAAGCACATTATTTGCCTTAGCAGGCAGAAGAACAATGACTAAAGGCTGTTATGCCATAACGGCTACATTAAGATAACTGTAAAAATAATTGTAGATTCACAACATCAGTTCTGTGTAAACATTTTCAGAAACATTTCTGTATCTTTAATTTGGTTTGCAGTGTTACATAAAGAACAAGGTTTAAGCCAAGGAATATGGATTGACAATAGTAGTCTTGCAAATTTACTGTCCTATTACACTACATCTATGTTAGCAAATATTTTAGGAACAGATCAGGCTGCTGCTGAGCTCCTCACACTGCTATTACATGTGGTTTGGGCAGTATACTGTGGATTAGATGCAGTCTCATCTCCTACACTGAAAACTCTTACCTCCACGTGTAATTTGAAGCTTCCTGATAGGAAGATTTATTAGATGCACGTGGGAAGTCCTTGCAGTGGGTGGAGGCCATGCATGGAAATATTGGTGTCTAAACATTACACACAAAGGGACATTCGGAGTGCTTTTGGAGAAGAGACTGTTGTTTAGTTCCACCTCTAAAGAATCTACTTTTTTATCCCCAAACCACTGTGGGAACTGAGCTAGCACATGGTAAATGAAGCCCATCAGGGGACTCACTTCAAAACTGCATATTACTTCTCTGATCTGAATCATTGTTGTAGATGAAGACTTGCAGAGATAGATACCAAATAATCTGCAGCACGTTTATCTTTCTGAACTCTACTACCACTTTTTTGTTATCACTTCTAAGAGGTTCAGGCCTTTTAGGTAACACTTCTAGAAAAATGTCATGTAGTATTATTACACATCACTTGGTTAATTAAGCAGTATAATTTGCAGAAATATTGTGCAGCAGTAGGTTGCTGTTGCTAATGATGCAACATAGAGATGCAGAAGAGAAACAGAAGTGGGTACAAAATACTGCAGAATGTGTGCTTAAAAACTAAAGCCCAATTACTCAAGTTTCTGTGACCAAGAGATATATCAACAGCAGATTTAAAAGCAAGGGAAATAGCTTCACTGTAGATACCTACCAAATATATCTGGATACTTATTCCCTCCCTGCTCCACATGGATTCCTCTATAACGTGCAATCTATTCCCAAGCAAACCTGGCTTCCCCATAAGGTGCCAGGTGCTGCTGGCTGCTTGCATCTTCTGCCAGCAGCGGTCACTGTCAAAGACAGGATGAGCACCTGATCGATTCCAGTAAGAACTGAAAGAGAGTTAAGAAACTACTAGTAAACTTTGTGTGTTTGTTTGTATGTGTTGTGTGCTTGAGGTTTCATATCCTTGTTTACCTTGGTCATCTGTCATCTGAGTTCTTGACTTTGTACTAGCAATCCCTGGAGCATATGCAGTACCTGTGTACTGGTATGGATATGACTGACTCCCCTGAAAGAGATGGGAAGAGGGTGGATTTGATTGTACCAATCCAGCACGTTGCAGCAGGGTTCACATCAACTCTGACTCTTCCACTGGGCATCAAAGCAACCTCAGTAGGTGATGCATCTTCACAAGCCCTTCATATCTTCATACTTTTTTTTGCTTCCCCTGGTGCAAAAAGCTGTACCTGATAGGTTGTGGAGTGGTGCTCTCAAATCCTGGGCAAATCATCTGCCACAGAAGCTTTCCAGAGTAGAGATGTATGGGGCACAAAGGAAACAGACATTGAAATATATGCAATGACATGCTCAGACTTAAGATTTTTCCTCATGGGGAAAATTCCCTACCAGCAGCAAGTATTGCTCAGCAGATGACACAGAGGAATAAACTTAAGAAACTGAAGATGGTTCATTTGCACATCTCTGATTGCAGCTTACAACTGCACTGTTACAGTAATTGCTGTGAAAGCAATGGCTAAGATATCGCTACCAATCCCTTTAGGTTAGGGACAGCCCTGAAAAGGAGCTGCCAAACCAGGGTGATAGAATCTGTAAAATCTGAGAAAGTCTGGAGTTAGAAGCTGGGCCTCTTGTGACCTTTAAGAATAAAGTAAAACACAGGCCAACACATTTATTTGTGCTGCAGTCCCCTCTGTCTCCAAGCACCCAATAGATTTGGCCTTAACAGATCTTTTGATGGGCCAAACCTCTTGCAAATACCTGCATCAACATACCCACCTTGCTGGGTGGTGGGAGTCAGAGTAATAGGAAGGGGTAAGGACACAAGGGCTGCTCAGAAGGTCCATATGGTGTGATGTGATAGACAGAAAATAGCTAGAGGCATGCAGGACTAAGCATGGCACAGTCCTGCAAGGTGGCAGGACTCTGTAGGGACCACAAGCACACCAGACACCTGCCTACATTGTACAAAATAAACAGGAAGATTCACAAGCTCTTTTCAGAAAAAAGCAAAAGCAAACAAGACAGGTTGAAAGCTATGCCTAGTATCAAAGCATATCATGGCTTGAAACCCATCAAGGCTGTTAATACTAAAGGTCAGTGTATTTAATTAGTCATAGGAATGTCTGCATATGAGTTACTGCCAATGAAACATCAGCGATTATCTTTCATGTTTAAACTACCCTGCACAGTGTTTTACACAACAAGGCATGTATCACCACTCAAGTTTAAATGGGACTATTACAATCAACCACTATAATAAGGACACACTGCAAGGCAAGAATTTCCTGATGAGAGCTTCTATAGCAGCAGCAGATGCATAACTCCGGGATATGTGCTCCTTTCATGTTTTATACTAGCACTAACATGAATATTTCTGAAAAAGAGTAACTCTGTGCAGTGGTGGAAGATTAGGACTCACCTCCCTCCACTCCATCAGTACTTAAATCCAACTGAGAACTGGAAAATTAGATATCTTTTTTTTTGGTGTCGATACGAGAATAGCTGTCCCTAGTTAATTTCTAGCTATATGTCAATATGGTTTTATGTTCTCTTTAATGTGTGTGCATGTGCGCTTGGTGATAGCATTTCTAGGGATGCATTAACCACCAGTGATACCTTGTGCTTACTACATCCACAGGAAAAGATTATAAATAAAAAATAGAAGAAGCTAAAATTGCATTAAATATACCTGATTTTTTCATTATCACTTCATACCAGCTATCCCCAGTTAGAGCAAACCATGTTCAACTTGTTTTAAAATACTTAATCACATTGCTGAATGATTCCTTGGGGATTTTTGAAAAAACAGGTGATTGCCATGAAGGACATGTGGCCACTGTGTTAATCCATGAATATAATGTCTTGTATCACACTTGTCTGATAAGTTTGATGAACAAGGGCTGGTAGATCCACGAGGTAACTAGAAGGTAGCATTAGTTCTGTGAAATAGCAGGCTGTTACACAGCACAACTAGAAAAAAAAAAACTTAGATATTGGATGCAGTATAGTCACACCCACTGAGAAGCTGCAGGAAGACCGAGACGTCTATCAATTGTAAAGAGCCCTTTTTCCAACTAGGGTTACATATTTTGGCGGCCTTATGCCATTAAAGAGAGTTATATTCCTGCTAAATCAGTTTTCCAGTCCAGTTCATCACGTGGCATCACTAGCATTTGTGCAAGGACCACCACTGGGACAGCTTAACCCATCTGGGAAAGAAGATGCTGAGGCCAGCAGCCTGGCCACATCGCTGCCTGCCCACCCTCCCCAACAGGCACCACACAGAAGTTACACAGCTGATTTGAATTTAAGAAGCCAAAGGAGGCCTATGGAAAGCTAACCCTATAGCTCTATCACTCTACATGCTCATTAAAATGTCTCTTATTTTCAGAAGGACAGTACAGGGATTCCCTTATGCAATAAACTTAATGAAAGCCCCCTCCACGCAGCTGCTTACACTAACAATGTTACAGCTGTTAGTGTCCATGCTTTGCACGTAATGCAAGCATTGATTTTGCTTAGTGTTCTTATTTTTATAGAACTGTTCTGGGAGGGTTTTTGACAAATATCTCTCTGTGAAAATGCTCACTTGTCATAATCCAATATTTTTCATTAAAAAATCCCATATTTGAAATCTTGAAATATTTTTTGCCTTGGGAAAATAGTTTTCTGCACAAAATCCTGTTCTCTATGCCATACACCCCTTCTGCTCCATTTCATGAAGCGATCAACACTAGTTCCTTCAGATAAACAATCCCGGTCAGAAAAATACATTTCAGTTTTTGGACATGATGTTTTTACTCAATAGGCTTTCTCATGCTAGTCTAAAGACGTGGGTTTTTTTTCTGTCAGACAGGGTTTGCTGTTGTCTGACAAAAACATGCCACAGGCAAAGAATGAAGGAATTTAAGCGGCGTTTAACTAAACCACCAAACGTCTTAAGGCTCCCTGCTTATCTTATCCCTACCCTAGAAACACCCAAACCAAAGTTAACCCCAACTTATTACTGAAGATTGAACACTGTGATTGCCTCAAAGTAGTATTTACATAGGTTACAGAACACAGAAAGACTCAAAGTGTTGCATTTGGTCTAATACCACTGTAATGAACAAAGAAAAAAAATGCCAACAGAAGCAGTGGTCAATACATGAAAGGTGCTTTGTACAAAAGTAATGGTTAAAATTTCATACGTTCTAAAGATCAGGTTTTCCTTTCAGTTAATTTTCCATATCTTTGCTGTACCAGAGCGTACCTTTTGATATAAGGGGTTTTTTTCTCTTTTAATAGTGAATAAACTTTTATGAAGGAATTTACATTAAAAATTACTTACATTTTGAAGTAGAGAAGTACTTTTACACTTTTCTACAGGGATAATCATGTGTTACTACTACAAAAGAACTGGTCCAAGAATTTTTAGCATGAAATAGACTGAATACATAGACTTTGTCTGATCATTCATACAGGTGATACTTTAACAGCAGGATAATTAATCTACTCCAGTTATCTTGCTCTACAACCCAAGTAAATGCAAGGTACACTCAGTATTTTGTGAAAGACAATTAAGCAGGGTTCGGATTTACCCCCTACCTTTTCCTTCACATGGCTTTCAAATGACTTCAAGTGACTTCACCTACTTTCATCTTGCCAGTCAACTTCCTTCTGAGATATACAGCTCACTCAGTTTTTGGTGGAGGTGGTGGGTTGATCCCAGCAAACAGCCAAACACCCTCACAAGCTGCTTGCTCACTCCCCTCTCCTCCAGGATGGGGAGGAAATGGAAGGTGAGAAGACTTGTGGATTGAGAGAATACTTTAACAGGGAAAGCAAATGCTGCATGTACAAGCAAAGCAGAAATAGGAATTAATTCATGACTTCCCATCAGCAGGCAGGTGTCCAGCCACTTCTGGCAAGAGGTAAGTGAGGGCAGAGTAGGAAACAGAAAGCCTTCACACTGTGCAAGCACTGTTCAGCAACAGCCGAAACATTGATATTTTATCAACATCATTTTAGGCACAAACCCACAACACAGCACCATAGGGCTGCTGTGAAGAATGGTAACTCCATCCCAGCCAGACCCAGTACAGCAGGACAGCTAGCTGCTTGCCCCCAATCCCTCTCTCCAGTAAACAGATTAGAAAATAGACCAGAGTTGGTTCCTTTGCTACAAAAGACTCAAGCAGACTACTGGAAGGAAGCAGAACAAAACACTACTATGGGGAAAACACTACAACATTACAGCATTTGCAGCTTAGTTTCTTCAGTGTTTGCAGACACACCTTTCTTCCTAAATGCACTGTATCTATTCTGTCATAAACCTCATACCCTGAGCAAAGACTGAATATTCAATGCATTAAATTTACATCATCCTATCAGAGACTGTCCTTGTTGCATATGTTTAAATTGTGATTTGTGAGGCATAGTCGGAAGAAACAAGCAAGTTTAGAGGGAGTTGTCTCCTAGCTTTTAACAATGCTGAAGATTATCTTTGAGTTACATGGCACGGGTGACCAGTGCTGCATCAATTTTAATCCTCTCCTGATATTCTGAGAAATTATTGTCTTTGTCTTAACCTCAGAAGACAGTTTTCAGAACTATTTCAATTAAACACTTAGATCTTTTTTCAGGGTTCAGAACAGCTTTGTAAATATGCAAAAATATCAGCTAAGCTGAGACCTATTACTTCAATGCCTACAAGTTCTTACATTTTCTCCTAACTCATTTTAGGTTTTAATTTACCATTAATATCCAAGAGTTATTTATATTTACAGGGTACATATTGTACTCACAGGCATGAAAAACATAATTTGTCTCATCTAATGAGTCACCTAAAAGTAATTAGCTTTTGTTTTTACCTTTCCATAAGCAGGATATTTTTAACATATTCAACTGGAGTTATTTTTACCCAACAGTTCATATAATTCTTTTTAATAAGAGCAGTCATGTGTCAGCCTATCACTATTACCGCAACTTATGTTCAGATAAAACAAAAATGAAGAAGCCTACATAAAGGAAACACTGCATGAAGAAAAAATACTTCTCTCTATAAATAAAGTCAAACATGACCAACACTTTTGGTTTTTCTTTTTTTTTAAATGCTCATGAAACTTTCAGAAAGATGCCGTTTGTCTCCTCAAGAATTTGAATACAACTCTAAATAACCTGGAAATCTAAAGAGAGTTAAAACATACGTTTGGCGTGAGAGACAGCTCTCCGTTACAGGAAATAACCCACACCCTCAACTCCTTGAAAACACTTGCAGTGTATACTGTGAGGTGTGAAAAAAACCACACACATGCAGTCTTCCTTGGCACAAAAAGTTCCCATTAATTATTAGGAAGGTGCCACTTACAGGCTGATTTTTATGAAACTCAGATCCTAGCTAAGGTATGATGTATGAAAATATGTAAAACACGGCTTCATCTCTGTAGCCATCCTCCAACAAGGACAACATGCCCAGTCTGGAAACATTAGTCAATGAGGAAACTCTTAAATGCTGAATACTTAAATTCCTTAGAAAGTTAAATTATGGAGCAGAAGAAAGGTCATAGACTTCAACATATCTGAAACAGAATATCCACATGTAAGTTAAAGAAAACAATTTCTGCTGTTCATTCAGTTAACCCTCACCCTTCACTAAACTAGTAAAGTTATTTTTGTGCTCTGAGAATGGAGACTTTTAAATAAACAGGAAGTTCTTTCTTTAACCATTAATGGGCAGTTAAGAACCTGGGAGTCAAGAAAAAAAAAAGGGGAAACTAAAACTTCAAGCTGCTTAAAACACCATTTGGAAAGAGAACTGTGAGCGACAGATTAATATGGAAAAATATGACCTTGCATTATATCCAAGTACTATACAATTGCTTACCTAGTCCGGTATCTTACTGTTCATATAGCTGGTCTCTCTTTGTCAGAGGATTAGCTACACCACATTCCTGTCTTTCAGAGCACGTGGTTAAACTCTTTACTAAACTGAATATAATCAGCAAGACAAATTTCATAGGAGGAAAAAAAAAAAAACCAAACAGAAAGGTCAAACAGTTTTTCCATTAAAATATGTTTTCCAGAAGTACTCACCAAGCTGAAATAACTACTCCATTCTTCATCTTCAAAATAAACCTCAGGACAGTAAGGCTTGAATTGTGGGAGGAGGAGAAAACAGCACGGAAATCAAAATTTGCTGCCCACAGAATACATCAGTCTAGTGGATGCCTGCCTGTTATTCTCCTGGTCTGGAGAAGAACTTGAATTACTCAGTACAAAGAACCATTCAGCACACATGATGCAAGACAGAGGGAAGGTCAGCCTGAATCTTTGGATAAACCAGTAGGTGAGGATGAACTTGAGTTCTCATTGACTGTTAGAGAGACTGTGGAAAAACAATTTCTAGGGCCAGAGCTACCAAGAATTACCAGTACTCTTTCAAGTGAGAGGGAAGTACATATTTTTAAGTGTAGAAATACAAATCCTTATCAGTCCTTTACAGTAAGAGAGGTTATGTTTAAAAAGAGCTCTTCCACGATGTCTAAATCTCTGTGGAGAGCTTTGTGCCCGGGGATACATCAACATGGACCAATTTATTGACTTCTGTGACAGAGCTAAATGATCATATTTGACCGGAAAGTGCCGATTTGAGGTGCACCCAAGCAAAAAAAGCTCTGGAACTCATGTGCTTCTCGGAACATGTCTGACGCTTCAACCAGTCATGGTGACAGGCAGCTACAAGCTTCAGTGCATAACAGCAAGGAGGGACCTTGGTTGAAGTCTTGCAATCTGAATATGACACTAGACAGAAGTTGAAATGGCAGTGGCTGAATTCCTGTTCATAGTCCATCAGAATACAAAGAGCAGGAGGAAGAAATTGTCTTTCCATGGGTATTACAAAGGAAAATTTTCCAGCCTCGCAAGACAAGCACAAGAGCATACCCACCATTAGAATGTAGAGATGGACTCCAAAAAAACCCTAATTGTTATGCTTCCTATATTTACATGTTCATCTTATAAATCTTGTAGTCTGCTTTTATTAATCTATCACCACATAAAAGAAAAATGTGCATGGGACAAATAGTCTACCAATCTCATTAGACTGTTTCTGACCAAGACAAGTTCCTGATTTCAAGATGGAACAAAATCTAATACTCTCCGCCAGTGTTAACACTACTGTACAATCCTTTTACAGTACAAGCAATGAAACCATATATGCATTTGTTTTATCCTCCTCAGAGTTTATTTTGCATCTGATTTTACACAGTTTATACTTTACATCATACAGTTATTCCTTCCCTTGAAAAAAAGGTTTGACATAGACACTTGCCTTGCATTACATTTTGAAACCTGGAACTGATGCCAGTAAAAAAACAAACCACCCTATAAAACATATTAGATCAACACAATGTAAATATAACATGTATTAGAAGTTGCTCATTATTTCACTACAACGAAAACAATCTGGGGGGTGTGGGGGGAAGATAATCAGTTCCAGTTGCTAAAACAGTTCAGTGTATTTTCTCTAATGTTTTAGTGTAATGGAAATGCTTTTATTAGGCCGCTACCAAACAATGATCAAACTGGCACAGAGGAAAATGAAGCATGATCCTAAACAGTATTATGGTACTCAACTGCAATATGAAATTCTCTGTCACAAAGAACATAGCAGACTGGGGATGTTCATAAAGTCCTTTCAGTGTGAACTCTGTAAAAGACTGTTTTCCATCATGCTGCTATATCCCATCATATCCCTTATTTTACTTAAGAAGTAAGCCACAAGTAAGCATCCCAAAAACCGTGAATAGATTTTCAGTGTTGGCACAACTATTCAGTAATTTACACAATGGTTCACATAGGAAACTAGGTAAAATTATGACTTGGAAATGGTCACGGACATCTTCCTCTTTGGCTACTTTAAAAGTTAGAAAATTCATATTTGTACAAAAGACATTCATTTCAGAACCAATTCAAATACATTTTTAAATAAATGGAACAAAATAAAGCACGTCTCATTAATTTGGTATTAATTTTCCAGAATACTCTGCAATACATTTTCAAATATACAAAATCTTACTCTTTACAAAAAAGCTGTAACCTATGAAAGAACTCACTTGAACAATCTTAGCAGCACTCCAATAACTAACTACCTTGATGTTATTGAAAAAACATCTTAGTTTAATCACTGTATTTTGAGACTGCTTCTTCAGGAGAAGCAATGTTTCAAAAGTTATAAAAGTGCAAGAACACCATCATGTTCCAAGCTGAAAAGCAGCTTTTGGAAACAGTGAAATCACTATTGCAAGGTCTGACATTAATGAAATAAATGCAATGGGAAGAATTACATTTAAGTACATCTTCCAATGTGCTATCATTGCCGTAAGAACAAAACACTCTTCTCACCGAACACTTTAGTCATCTGAATAAAATAGATGTGCCATTTTTTTCAGCTGTAGCAAGTGAGATGCACAGACTAAGTGATTTGATTGGGAGCAAATCAGCAACACACACAATAGCATCAGCAGGTCACCAGTCAATCAGCCTGCTCATTTTGCTGTTCAGCATTTTTGTGCAATTTTAATTAAATAAAAAATGGCAAAGTACAATACTCTCAGAGGACCTTCTCAACCATTTGGATAAACATTTCTAATTCCATGTTGGACTTCACTGAAGAAGAGGAGCCTCAAACTAGGTCCCACAAACCATTAAGGCTGCCTTTTAGCCAAAAACTTCTGTTTTATTTAAGCAAACAACTTTTAGTAAGAAGCATTAATATATAATGAACATTTGAATTCACTATCAAAAAAGAGAATTTCAAGAAATTACAAACTTTGGAGCAGGATCACTCGTGTTACTCCTGATAAAATTCTGAATTGAGAATACCTGCTGCTTTGCAATATCTTAAGTGTAATTTTGTACTACTAGAACTACAAACCCAACGTTTTCCTTTCTACCTCTTTTGTAAAGTTTCCTCAAAAGAGGTTCTAGCAAGTCAAGAGCTCTGCAATTATATGTGAATATTAATCTTACATTTTAAACACCTAATGTTACTATACTCAGTTTCAGAAAGCTTCCTCAGAGCAAGTTTTGTTATACTTAGTACTAGTACAGCGTATCAGCACTTCTTTTATGACTTGCTTCTTCAGTGATAGTTAGAGAACTTCATTTTGGGATATCCACATTCTGAAGCACAATAGCCACTCTGCTTGGAATGTACACCTAGTAAAAATATGACAAGAACAAGAATAGCTGAAAAAAACATCCACCTCAGAGAATACAATTTCTAAATAACAGTATGTGAAAAAGCACACATGAAATATTTTGTTAAAAATTTGTCATTTATGCAATGTTGTGGGTCATATTAATCACATTTAAAGAGTGATTATTGACTGCTTAAGTCCCCAGCTAAAAGACAGCTTCATTGCAATCTCTCCTCTTTTCTCTTTTTAAAACAATCTTACCTTGATATATTTTAAAGTGGCTACCAGTAGAGGGCCTCATATGACTTACAATGACCAGTTTCAAAAACCTCAGCACATCTAGGTCAACAGACTGTACAATGATTAATGACAAAGTTTCACAACACGCTTCTGCTGTGAATTAAAGTTGCCCCAAGGTCTATGACGTCATGTCATACAGGTAAATACCAGCAATATAACACAGCAATGTATTCTTCTCACTCTTGGCATCTATGGAGTTTCAGTGCCTGAGCAATAAAACTCACTCGCAAAATTAGACAGATTCAAAATTAACCATTAAATTATGGCATTTTTCTTACCCTTTTTTCCTGATTACCATGAAAAAACCAAACATATGTAAACAAAAGACTCCTTGTAGATCACAAAAGAACTTGTGGCAATATATTTTACATGACATTCCTTCCAAGCAGAGTAGAGTCACAATCTGAAAACAAGACCGATATGTACTACCTACCAATTACCTTGATATATGGTACTCCATCAATTGTCAAGTGTATGATTGTGTTTGCTGAACAAGTCAATAAAAATGCAATTATAAAAGGTAACACAAGATTGAAGATTATTGACTTCATTCCGACAACATCCTCTTTTAGACTATCCTTCATCCCTGTGGAATGTCTAATATTCTGCAATTTCAACTATGTTATCTGCTAACTAGAGCCTGATGGCATTAAAGGTTTTCATAGTTTTCAAAATGGAATAAAGCAATAAAGCAAAAAGCTTTAGAAAAAGTAGAAAAAGGAAACGAACAGCTGATCTTCATTGAACCAGACGGAGCTACGTCCAACGCTTCTTGAAAGGCAGCAAACATAATGATTTCCCCTAAGGTTTGGGTGATAAATAGCTTCTACAAATCTGTGCAGGGGAGGAAATACTTAATGAAGTCAACTAGCTCAGAATGTATAGATAAAGGAGAGATATTTTTAAATTGTGTATTGAGAAATTCAGCGCTCTGGGTTTGTATGATGAAGTGAGAAGGAACAAATAGAAATAGTTTTTCTAAGAAAGAATGTGTAAAAAGTTACTTCAGTTATGGGAACAAAAATTAACTTTGATACAGGACATGGCAATTATCAGTTATATTCAGGTCAATAATATGTCAGATCCTAGGAAGAGTAAATTAGCCCAGTTCCTTATAAGTCAATTTACATCTGCTGAGAATGTGAGAGCAGTGTGGAAGCATCCCACTCTTACCACTTCACTGCCAATCGGAATTTTAAAACTGTTTTTAAGCACAATTTCAGAACTTGTGCAAACGATTGTATTTAGACCGATGACAGATATGTTTTCTTTTTGCCATGAAGAGATGCAACTGCCAGTTTATTACTTCAGTCACATGTTTTTTTCCTTACCGGGGCAAATTAAACACGCATTTTAGTGTTTTTTGCCTTGGTGGACTTCTTGCTAAATCACAGAAGGGTCACACATGGCATTATCTCATCTTATCAACTTATTTCATTGGTCAGTGTAACCACCTCTAAGGCTTAAAGAAAACTGCAAGAAGCAACAAAACAATTGAGGCATGAATAATGAATAAATATTAATTATTGACTAAATATATTAATGATTATTAAATATGATTATTAATTATTCATTCCACTGCTGTACAATTTTTTTAAAAGGAAAAATACTACACTGGTATTAGATAATTCTTATTACAAATGTATTGGGATTATTCCTTCCCCCCAGTCCAACAGTATTTCCAGAAATACTACAATGTATATGCTCTGGCTTTGTTATTTGTTTAAATGGACAGAACACAGAATGTTTGTGTGAGAGAGAGGAGGGGAAAATGTGACCAATGAGGTTGGAAAGATTGCTTGTCTTTCCTGAGGTAAGGTGAAATCTGGAAGATTATCTGCCCAGGATCCCAGCAGGGTTTTCAGCCTTCTCAGCCCAGATTTCTCACCTCTGCTCCTTCTTCTTCTGACACCCTGAATCCCCGAACTTCCTCAGCCTTTCCACTACTGTATTATTCCTTTTCCTTCAGCACCTCTCACCTGAACTACCACTCTTGTAGTAATTTAAATTTATTTTCTCTATCCTTTTCCTGAGTGTACTGGGGTGAACTGAGCAGACTGTGCTCTAACCATATGCTACAATTTGCCACCAAGTGGCATGAGTAAAACAAGCCAGGAATCCATTACTGACAGGATAAATTGAAATGCAAGCATCTTATTGTATGTTTGAGTCCAGACACTTTCAAATATATAAACATATGGAGAAACCTTAGCTAATAGTTAATTAATTAGTAACATTAGGCATATTTTAATTGATGTCTCCATCTGATTTAGATTAAGAACTCTGCTTGCATATATTTTAATCCATTCTTCTGATTCATATCAAAACACATACATACAGTACTTAATATTATAGAAATAAATGTGCAGTAGCATACAATAAAAGGCTCACACCCCCAGACACTGAAACCACTGTGTGTTGTATTACTCAGTTCTGCCTTCCTTATATACTGAAAAAAATGGCAACCACAGTCCTTTTTGCATTTCCTAGGTAAAGCAGCATGGATTTCTTTTTCCTCTCCTTTTTCTGTCTTTAAGTGATTTAGGTCCAAACTATAGTAAAGAATTTTAAAGAGAATTCCAACACACTGAAATGCATTAATGAAGATATCTGCTCTGACATGTTACGACATGTGTCTGTGACAAACTCCATTCCATTTAAATTAGTATCCAGCATAACCCCGGTCCTTTTCAGTCAGCTTGCTACTCAGCAAGCTGGCTTCTAGTCTTTACTGATGCATGGGATTCCTCTGCAGAATTTTTCTTCATCAATTTTTATTAAGTTTCTTTTGGTTAAATCCTCAACTTTATCAAGATGCGTCTGGATTGGACCTCTAACATTCAATTTATCAACCATTCACTAATTCAGTGTCATCTACAAATCTGCTGAGGGTATGCTCTGTCTCATCACTCCAGTCACTGCTGAAGACTCCAAACAGTATCAGCCCTGGCAGCAATTCCTAGGACACTCTCCTTGATACCAGTCGACAGCTGGACACTGAGCTTCTGTCTTCTAAAACTGCAGCAGCCCAGCCAGTTTTTAACACAACTAACAATCTTATCCAGCCCATATTTCCTCAGCTCCTATGTAAGAACGCTGTAGGAGACAAAGCTGAAAGTCTTATTGCATTGATCATAGCAACCTCATGTACACAGCTAGAGAAATTTCATCACAGAAAGCAACAAGGTTGATCATGCATTTTTTGCCTTTGCTAAATCTGCACTGGCTTTCTGATTGACCCATCTCATATGCCCCACTTGTTTGGATACAGATTCCAAGAGAAGGTGGTCCTTGACTTCTCAAGTGACTAAGGGGAGAGGCTGACTGGCCTAGAGATCCCTCAGCCTTCCTTTTCATTTTTACTACAGCCTTTGCTCAGTTGTCAGAAATTTTCCCTGACCACTACAATTTTTCACAGATGATAGTCAGCAGCCTTGCAGTCACATTGATGAAATCTTTCCAAACCTCTGGGTGTATCCCATTTATATATAGTGTCTCTAAGATGTCCCTAACCTATTGCTCTGCTATGGCTACTTTCTTTTCAATAGTGTACTGGCACACAAAAGGGTCTGAGAGCAGGCTTTGCCCGGATATAGAGATGCTCTGATTAAAACCATCATAGGAAACCTAGGTATTCATCAGTAAAAGATGTTATCAGAGATATATCATTTTTGATGTTTTTCTGTAACCTAGAAGGGTCTTAGAAGTTTATTCTTGTCTTCCCTTTTCCCTTTCATATACTGTTGCTGAATTATACACTTCCAATTACCGGTTTCAGTTCTATTGATTACTGCTCTTCTAACCTGCTTCTTTCTGATCACAAGTTTTATCCTATTCCTGACTCCTTCACCATTTCACAAGGCTCACTTGATGGAACATGGACAGAAGTGAAAACCCAAAATACAGAATACTAAAGAGAATACGTTCATAGCTAACCAATTTCTTGACTATCATTCAATCAAATCATCCTCTGAATCTCTCTTAGAATCATAGAATGGTTTGGGTTGAAGGGACCTTAAAGATCATCTAGTTCCAACCCCACTGCCACAGGTAGGGACACCTTTCCACTAGACCAGGTTGCTCAAAGCCTCATCCAATCTGGCCTTGAACACTTCCAGGGAGGCAGCAGCCACAACTTCTCTGGGCAACCTGTGCCAGTGTCTCACCACCCTCACAGTAAAGAATTTCTTCCTAATATCTAATCTAAATCTACCCTGTCTCAGTTTAAAACCGTTCCCCCTCGTCCTGTTACTACTTGCCCTTGTAAAAAGCCCCTCTCCAACTTTCCTGTAGGCCCCCTTCAGGTACTGGAAGACTGCTATGAGGTCTCCCCGGAGCCTTCTCTTCTCCAGGCTAAACAGCCCCAACTCTCTCAGCCTCTCTTCATAGGAGAGGTGCTCCAGCCCTCTGATCATCATCATGGCCCTCCTCTGGACTCATTCCAACAGCTCCATGTCCTTCTTATGTTGGGGGCCCCAGAGCTGAACACAGTACTCCAGCTGGGGTCTCACGAGAGCGGAGTAAAGGGGCAGAATCACCTCCCTTGGCCTGCTGGCCACACTTCTTTTGATGCAGCCCAGGATACGACTGGCCTTCTGGGCTGCAAGAGCACATTGCTGCCTCATGTTGAGCTTCTCATCAACCATCACCCCCAAGTCCTTCTCCAAGGACTGTTCTCTTCTGTTTCAAGCTTTCTGTGTTCATCTTAAACACCCTTCCCAGCTCTTTCCCCCCCACCAGGCTCATCCATGTTGGAAAGGGCCTCAGGAGGTCCAAACTTCCTGCTGAAAGCACGGTCAGCTGTGAGGTCAGACCAGGTTACTCGGGGCTTTAGCTGTCTCAATGAATTGTCCCTCTGCTTTCTACACCAATTACTTACTTATTACCTGAGGTCCTCTAAGGTGTCACACAAACTCCACTATTTTAGGAAACCATGAAGACATCTAAAACCGCACATAGGAAAGCTCATGAGGCCTTTTCTGATGGGGGAGTGGAATATGGGGAAGGAACAACAGATCTCTTTGGGAAAGAGTTGGGATGACTCAGCTGTAAATATAAGTTTTTGACAAAGTTAGCATTCAAACATTTAGTCATCAAACTATCATTGAAAGTCTTTTTATTCTCAATGGAGCATTCAGCAGGAATGAAGTGTAATAACTGCAGTTCACTTCACAGGCAGATGTGCTAACAGAGAGGATGACGGAGGACAGGAATGTCAAATGCATAGAAAATTGTTTTCTGTTATCACCTCTGTCCTTTTTATGCTGCCTGTCCATTTAAACTGAGGCAGTTACACTGTGAAGCTAGGCAAATCCCACACAGATCAAGGTTTCTGGCACTAAAATAGCATAGCCACTCTAACACAGAGACCAAAAAAACATTTATTACAATCAGCCTGTTTTCCACCAACATACATGGTGTTCTATCAAGATCATAGTCCATTCATGCAGTCTATCTCACAAACAGGGAAAAAGCAACTGATACTACTACTACTTGCCAGGAACATAAAATGCTTTTCAGCCATACAAATGCTTATTATTCCTTTTACTTTTTTCTCTGTAAATATCCAGATAATTTCAAGAAACGAGAGATTAGAAAAGCTAAGAAGAACACAGGGAGCACTTGTGAACAACAGCAACTATAAGCAGAAATCTCACCTTACATATTTTGGGAGAGGACTACAACATACAGCAATGGCCAAATGTATCTAAAAACCCACAAGCAAGTAGTTCTGCAAATGACAACTGCTACTTTCGGATCTGTCAGACTAGATTCAGTACCAGGTGCAAGCACAACTGAAATTGGATAGAACTGCAATGAACTACTCTTTATCCCACTTTCAGGGCTGGAAAACACCAAGCCCTAAAAATCATTTCAAGGTCATTTTGCAACAGATGGGAGAATTACTAGAACTCAGAGCTAGATCAGGCACTGCAGAAAAATATTTGATAGTGCGTATTGCAGATGGTAGATGCAGAAGGCAATGTCACAAGAGTCTGTGCCAACATTATCCCAAACTTTTAATTAAAATGAGGACTTTAGGCAATCTCGTGTCTCCGTATCACTACTAATTGTCAGAAACTGACATTATTCTGAGAATATAATTAACCATCAATGAATAAAATACATGATAGCTTTTGCCTTCTGACTATAATTTGTTATACAAATCCTCAGACATTTCAATTTTTATTTTGCTAGACATTGCCTATGACAAGGTATGCTTAAAATAATATAATAATATTATTAGAATAATATTATATATAATAATATTAGAATAATATTATTATTATTATCTAATAATATAATGTGAAGTTCTGCCTTCCAGTTTGTTTTTCAATTTACAGCTGTACAGCATGAATATACAGAAAATAATTTCTCAAAATGTCTTGCTTCATTCATGCAAAACAAGTCCATATACTGCACAGGCTGTATCTCAAAATTTCTTCTCTATTATCTTCTGCACCCTTTCTTCAGGTTACGAAAGAGTACTTTAAAAAGACAACAAAAAACACCTGGCAAACACAAACAAGTAGACTAAAAAATAAGATAATGAAAATGACGAACATAGTAACTTTGAAATCATTACACTTGCTTCTGGTTTTAAGAAGTCAAGCAATCAATGAATTTATAAGTCTTAATAATCAAGAGGTAAAAATAACAAAATACCTTGCTGGTATTAAAGTCTTACTAATTCCCCTAGTTAAAACAGTTAATTTTCTAACTAGAATCATAGAAACATTTTGGTTGGAAAAGACCTTTAAGATCATCAAGTCCAACTGTTAACCTAACAGTGCCAGTCCACCTCTAAACCATATCCCTAAGCACCACATCTACACGTCTTTTAAATACCTCCAGGGATGGTGACTCAACCACTTCCCTGGGCAGCCTGTTCCACTACTTGATAACCCTTTCAGTGAAGAAATTTTTCCTGATATCCAATCTAAACCTCCCCTGGCACAACATCTTGTCCTATTATTTGCTACTTGGGAGAAGAGACCGACACACACCTCGCTACCGCCTCCTTTCAGGTAGTTGTAGAGAGCAATAAGGTCTCCCCTGAGCCTCCTTTTCTCTAGACTAAACAACCCCAGTTCCCTTAGCCACTCCTCATAAGACCTGTCCTCTAGACCCTTCACCAGCTTCCTTGCCCTTCTTTGGACTTGCTCCAGTACCTTAATGTCTTTCTTGTAGTACGGGGCCCAAAACTGAACACAGTATCAAGGTGTGGCCTCACCATTGTCGAGTACAGAGGGACGATCACTTCCCTAGTCCTGCTGGCCACACTATTTCTGATACAAGCCAAGATGCTGTTGGCCTTCTTGGACACCTGGGCACACTGCTGGCTCATATTCAGCTGGCTGTTGACCAACACTCCCAGGTCCTTTTCCACCAGGCAGCTTTCCAACCACTCCTCCCCAAGCCTGTAGCGTTGCACAGGGTTGTAGTGACCCAGGTGCAGGACCCAACACTTAGCCTTGTTGAACCTCATACAATTGGCCTTGGCCCATCAATCCAGCCTGTCAAGATCCCTCTGCAGAGCCTTCCTACCCTCAAGCAGATCAACATTTCCACCCAACTTGGTGCCATCTGCGAATCTACTGAGGGTGCACTCGATCCCCTCGTCCAGATCATTGATAATGATATTAAAGAGAACTGGCCCCAATACTGAGCCCTGGGGAACACCACTTGTGACCAGCCACCACTGGATTTAACTCCATTCACCACAACTCTTTGGGCCCAACCATCCTGCCAGTTTTTTACCCAGCGAAGCGTACGCACATCCAAGCCACGAGCAGTCAGTTTCTCCAGGAGAATGCTGTGCGAAACCATGTCAAAGGCTTTACTGAAGTCCAGGTAGACAATATTCACAGCCTTTCCCTCATCCACTAAGCAAGTCATCTTGTCATAGGAGATCAGGTTAGTCAAGCAGGACCTGCGGTTCATAAACCCATGCCGACTGAGCCTGATCGCCTGGTTGTGCTGTATGTGCCCCGTGATGGCACTCAAGATGATCTGCTCCATAATCTTCCCTGGCACTGAGGTCAGACTAACAGGCCTGTAGTTCCCCGGATCCTCCTTCCAGACCTTCTTGTAGATGGGCGTCACCTTTGCTAACCTCCAGTCAACTGGGACCTCTCCGGCTAGCCAGGACTGCTGACAAACAACGGAAAATGGCTTGGTGTGCACTTCTGCCAGCTCTGTCAGTACCCTTGGGGGGATTCCACCCAGCCCCATAAATTTATGTGTGTCTAAGTGGCATAGCAGGTCGCTAACCATTTCCCCTTGGATTATGGGGGTTTCATTCTGCTCCCCATCCCTGTCTTCCAGCTCAGGGGGCTGCGTACCTGGAGAACAACTGGTCTTACTACTGAAGATTGAGGAAAAGGAGGCATTAAGCACCTCAGCCTTTTCCTCATTCTTTGTCACTATATTTCCCCCCACATCCAATAAAGGATGGAGATTCTCCTTGGCCCTTCTCTTGTGGCTAATGTATTTGCAGAAACATTTTTTATTGTCTTTCATGGCTGTAGCCAGATTAAGTTCTATTTGGGCTTTGGCCTTTCTAATTTTTTCCCTGCATAGCCTCACAACATCTTGTAGTCCTCCTGAGTCACCTGCCCCTTCTTCCAAAGGTCATAAACTCTACTTTTTTTTTTTCCTGAGCTCCAGTCAAAGCCCTCTGTTCAGCCAGGCCAGTCGTCTTCCCCACCAGCTCATCTTTTGGCGCATGGGGACGGCCTGCTCCTGCATCTTTAAGATCTCTTTCTTGAACTGCATTCTTTATTTCTTGAACTATTTATTTCTTGAACTACAAACTTTCTTTCATATAATCTGTATATCTGTGCATGTCAGGGGAGAAAATAGTTAAAGACTACATCAGTCCCTTAAAATTCAATACATAAATCCTTATCAGGAAAGTTATTCAAATTAATATTTTCAAGGCTAAGGTCACTAAAAGCTTTTAGATCATTTCAGTCTATGTGAGTATTTTAATTTGTCAATAGACTCAAAGAAGCAGGAAGCTGCACTTTGACATTGAATAGTATACATTAAGGTCAAGGTTAAAAACTCAACCCAGCAATAAGCATATTCTTAAAATAAACTATAATTTCAGCTTCATTTAATGTGAAAAGATTGTATCAGTGGATGCCAAAAATAGAGAATCAGAAAAAAACAGTATCGGGGACAGCAGGAAAGGAATACTTTGACATCTATTTATTTTTTAACTAATTGGAAAGAACTGCAGAAAAAGTAAATCTATAAAAGCTGAAATATGTTAAACAATTATATTTCTCAATAAACTGCACACTACTTTGCCAATGACACAACATACTCTGCAATATTTCATTTAAACTGCTTATTACTCATTTCTGTTGGTGCATGAAGTATCAAAGTATAAACCCCACTGTTTTCGTATAAATCCTAACATTTGATGTGGTACAAAAATATTAAAGTTACTAGGACACACAGTGATAGCTAGCTCAATTTTACAGTAAAATTCAGTCAAGTTGGATCCTTAGAAAAGACTGACAAAACATTTTGAATGATGAATGTTATTAAAAATTCTTCTTTTTCTCCCTTCCCCCCACCCCAAATGTAAGTTTCACATCCAACTACAACCACCAAGTAAGGTATCAACAACTGACATCATACATGAAGGGGCACTAGGATCTGACAGGAGCTGAACTGTGTGTGCAGCACTTGATTTACAAAGAGATGGTAAGACATAAGCAAAACGAAAATTTTATAGAAGCACTGAAAAACCACACAACTTCTATTAAACATACCTCAAAAAAGACTATTAGGAGAATACCCCAGTGGAGACTTAACCAGAAATAAAACTGTGGTAAAAAGAGTCTATTTTCACAATGACAAAGTGGTTAACAGGTTGTTTTTAGGAAGTTTGATTATGTGGAAAATTATGTATATTTCATATATTTGTTGACAATCCAGAACAGAGCAAGCAGTGAAATGGAAAAATTAGATTGTAATAATTATTTAAATCAGTCATATTACAAAGGACTTTTTTTGTGCATTTTTTCTATGCAGTTTTCAAGGTGTCTCTGATGATTTTGAAATCTGGCCTTCTACAGCATTACTAAACAAACCTGAATCATCATCTACCTGTTCATCAACAAAACTTCACAGTGAAATGCCTAGCAGTGCTTACAAAGCTTCCTCTTCATCCAGGGTTCTTTGCTCCAGGAATTTCATATCTCCCTTCTCATTTTGCAATGTCACTTTGAATATTTCTTTTATTAGGCAATGCTTCTAGAATGAATCATGTCACATCTAATCTTCTATTTTTGTAACACGTTTGTGTGCTATTTAAGCTTGACTTGAGCAGCAGAATTATTGCATGTGATTTCATTTTGTCATAGCCCTTTGGGCATGTTTTGCTGACAATGTTTACTTATACACCTTAAAGGAGGTGCATCTGTCATTAGAAAAATATTTCTTTGAAATTTGTGGTGGAGGAGGAACTAAGATTTTTGAAACAAAAAACTTAAGTCTCATGCATTATGTAAAGAGAATAAGATAACTGTTAAACAGCAGGAAAAGAACCTTTATGAGTTCATTGGTGTGGCATCATACATTTTTTTAAAACAAATTTGAGGGGAAGACTTCTACTTGGATTTTCAAAACTGCAACTAAGACTAAAGCAACTCCTAAGGATGACTGATTACCCAAGAACTGGGATGTAAATTGCTATTTCAAATAAAACGTTGTTTTATTGTAAAATAGCAGCTGGAGGTATTTACTGTAACTTTTGTTCTTTCTACCTTGCTGAATTTAGTCAGGTTTTCCAGATTTTTTTCCCCAATTACTTTTATGTGTTGTCCTTTTACTAGCATTTTACCTCTATGTAGTGCTTGTAGCATCTTCTGGGCTGTTGGCTGAAGGTGGTCTGTGAATTGGATTGCTGAAGGACATAAAAGAAAGTTATCGTGACCCATGCTGCTGGGTTTCTTTCTGACCTAGAATTGCCATGCCACAGTTTATGCTGCAAAAGTGCATTTGCTGCTTTGCTTGTCACATGCCTTATCTTCCACATGCTTCTAGCAAACTGCATCTTCACATTTTGTCACATTTTTTTCTGTGTTAAATGACTTGCACTCACCACCTGAGGGTCTAAATGTGAAATATGCATTCCAAATTACAGTTAATTGGCTTGCAAAAGTTAAGTTAGTGGTAGATAATTAAGATGCTCTCCAATCACCAAAGCAAGGTATTTGAATTGGACACACGAAGGAAGAATTCTGGAAGCATTAATTTGCTACATAACCTTTGGGAATGAAATCTTAGAGACTTAGTTTCTTTGTGTGCAAATGAGCATAGATACTTACCCGCGCTATGAGGACATTGTCACATACACATACTTTAAAAAAAAAGTTCCCAAGATCCTTTACACCAAGCATGATGAAAGCACAAGAATTCTTTCACACAATAATTATTTTAAAACAAGCAAATGAGAAAAATGCCAATACCATTAATACAATAAAACAGGGTGAGTATGAGTGAGGGGGAGAGAGAGAGAGAGATATTAAAAGTGACAATAATTCTCAGGATTTTAGATCTCATGAGAGATGTTAAGATGTGACACTAGAAAATGAGGTCTCCATTCTGTCATGGAAGAGGAGTAGCCCACACAAATCAGTGCAGACACTCCATTTTTGTAGCCTGTTAAGATTACAAGTGTAACTTATTTACAGGTGTTTTCGTGTATAAATAAATCTATGCATAGAGATACACACCCCTTCACCCACGTGTATGTTTTAGATACGAAAATCTGGTCAGCAATAGAAGCGTTCTCAGAACTTTTTCAGTGAACTCTGCCTTAATTCACGGACTTTTTGAATCTTATTCTGTTGTGCTTGTGAACATATACACACATATACATACATGAATACATATATAAAGAAAGGGAAATATGTGTATTATGTGTATATATACATATATAAAGAATGGGGAAAATGACATTTAAAAATTGTTAATTGTGGTAAGTGGTGATTATGATTTCAAGATTAATTAAGAAAGGTAGAGTTTTTATTTGACACCATCTCAGCTAACAGAAATTGTACGCACGGATATGCCTCCCACTTCAGTCTGAAGTGATCTGTGGGCAAGTCTTTAGACATTACTCATATCACTTTAGGACTGGAAATTCTTGATGCGAACAGAGAAGGTCTGTTCTGTTTTGCAAAGTTTTTCTGTAAACTGAGGAGGAGAAAGCCCGTTGGCAAATGCATGATTTGCTATAATTTGTGTTTGGGGACTTAAGCAAACGATTTTAAGAAAGCAATGCAAGATTCAGTTTCTACAGAGCTTTAAATCACAAAGCAAGCATGAAGATGGAGTTTCTCAGACATGAAAATACAGCAAATGATGATATTAGAACTGACAATTCAAAAGCAAATTAGAAGGTTTTCATGCATGTTGGCAACGAATGTTGTGTGCCAGACACTGCAAGAATGCATGCAAATGTAATGTCAAAAGAGAAAAATCAGTTAACTTTATAGGTCATAATCAAATCATAACATTGTCATCTCTACTGTATTCATACAAAAGCTAATTTCAGAAAATAAATTTAAAAAAAACCCCACCACTCCCCAAAATACTCATAGAACAGACTCCTTATTTGTCCAAAGAATTTTAAAAGGTATTCAGATGAAAGTAGAATGGAAAAAAAAAAAAAAAAATCTTACTTACCATCAGTGAATTAGGCCGATAATTGTGAGGATACTCTGAAGAGAAGTACTCTGTACTGTGGTTCAGCCTTTGATGCCCTCCATATTCTGCAGCATCAGAATCCAGAAGCATTTTATACTTAAAAAATTACTGTTAAGGAACTATGCCAAATTACCGATAAATGGGAAATAAATCAAAGCAAAAAAAACCTAGAAGAACTGTTGCAACCTAATTCATGCTAATATACTCAATATAAAGCAAAAATAGTAATTAAAAAAATCGAAAAACTTAAGAGTGGAAAAATATACAGAACATATAGAAGGTGTATGACATTTTCTCTTGAAAATTTAATCTTAGCGTAGTGACTCATAGTAAAGAAAGTACCTTCCAGTCTCTTCTGGAGTCTTCCATGAATCATAATTTTACAGTATTAGAGCAGACACGCATAGCAGTTCATGGGATGAACTAGACTAAAGATGTACCACTAAAGAAAATGAGTGGATTAGAATTGCATTTAAGAAGTTATATAACTGTGACCATCAAAATCATCGATGTTTAGGAACATTTTACACTCTGTCAGAATCTGATCAAGTATTAACGACAAAAGCATATAATTTTACAGAAGAAAACCCACGACTCCTTTGAGAGTTTTTCAGAAAAGAGTTTGAATTATTATAGCACAGAGGAACCAAAGAAAGCTTATATTTAATGGAAGACCTTTTATGAGACAAACATTTGGACTGCAATTGTTAAAATGGGGTGAGTTATTTAACAAAGTGTAACAAGTTGGAATGCCTGTACAGATACTTAAAAGGATTCAAACAGATTTAGAAAAAAAAAAAAAAGATAACACTGAAAGAAGAAAAATCAGAAAATGTAAGGAAATAAACAAGGAAATAAAGAACTAATACATAATTAAAAGTCAATTTTTTCTTATTTGGGACAACAACAAATAGAATGTTTTAATTTTGTGATTATTTCAATACCTTTGAATTTCTTGTTTTGACATAATTAAACCACCATTTTCCCTCCTGAAGTTACAACAGAAAGACTCAATCTCCACTCCCCACTGCCCAAAACATACAAAGAGGGAAATAACAGTGCTCTATAATCCACAATCTGCTTCCTTAATTTTAAGGCATGGAAGAATCTTGTTTTGCTAGAGCTTGTATTTAATAGGATTAGGGAAGAGTGAAGCAACACTCTCTCAAGTCAGTGGTTCCTAACCTGCTCTTGGGCTTCTGTGTTTGCTTAACCTTTTGAAAATTGGTTAAAAATCTAAGAATTTTGATATTAACAGAATTGCTTTTATTTAAGTCTTTTTACACTACTCTTTTTATCAGATGAGTTTAGGAGCCGCCAGTCTTACTGATTTAAATCTCTAGCAACAAGAAAGACTGTAGTAGGATAGAACACACAAAACAGCCTAAATTAAAAGTAACTGCAAATTTACTCTGAGATGTTTCAGTTCAGAAGATTGCACAGGTTTTTCTGACAGAAGGCAAAGAAGAAGAAAAACAGATGCACGTAAGAAAAAAAGCAAAGCTGCCAATTAGCCACCAAATCACTAATGTTAAGTAATCCCTTCCCCAGAAGTATTTGCAGCAAAATGAGAGAAAGGTCCAGAACTGCCAAGTTAGGTGTTGATTTCTAGAGCGCAGGTACCAAAGGAAGACACAGCAGATCATCATGTTCTCCAGCAAAAATCTTCATTTTTGTTACCTTTTTTTTTTTTTTTTCTAAAAAAAGTTAGGTAAGTTATACTTTGCTAATTTTAAAACAATTTATCCCATTTCCTTAATCCAGGCTATAAAAGTATGTCTAGCAGTGCTCTCTAGCAATACAAAGTTAGTATCACTGCCTCTCCACACCTTGCAACATAGCATATTTGGTGTAAATACTGTTAATCAGATCCTGAATAATGGGTTCAAAAAGATTTTTAAGATCTTCACAAATTAGATATTTCTCAGGGAAAAATAACTAGTTTAGTAAGCATGCCCATTTGCCTTCCAACTTAAACCTCACAGAAAAGCCACTTTTCACATTTCAGAATTTTAGGAGAATCTAGGTTTTGGAAGACTACTTTCACAAAAACATTAAACAGGTGTGCATTTTAGTTAAGCACATAATAGAAATATTTTCTTTTGCAGTAGGGTCTCTCTCTTTTCAGCGACAGAGTGCTGGAAATACTAACCTGTACTCAGACTGAAAAAAAAAAAAGCTCAATTTCTGTTCAGTTTGATGCTCTGACTAAATTTCCTAACTACTACAGTGGAGGAGAGTAGCAAAAGCAATGAACTCTTGCACAGACAGAGCTAGAAATGGAAAGGCTGTCATTATCTACCACATTAATTACTGAATTACTATGCTTTTATGTTTTGAAATACATATTTTAATGCATTTTTTAAATTTAATCTCATGCATTTTTAATGACACATAAAACACCACGAAGTAAATGCAAATCATAAAATAGGATAATTTGTATTTTGTTGCTCAAACCCTACTATTGATAAAAGAATTCAAGTGCTATTTGTGGGGGGTGATGGTCAAGCATAATTAAAAGCTTTGCAGAAGAGCAGATAAGAATTTCTACTGACCAGTTGTAAAACGATGTAAGGCTTACTGAGTATTTATAAAGAAATTACTCTTTTTTGTATGGTCTGGTTTGACTCACATAAACATCTATTACAAATCAAATACATTCAAATAATATTAAGTACATTGGGTCCTCTGTATTATATATGACAGCCCTATTACAGAGATTACCTGTGTGACAGGTTATCCACCAAGTTAGAAAGTCTGGACACAACTGAGCAAGACTGGACATGCAGGAAAGGTAATCAAACATATACAAAAAGGCTGCAGGTGATCCTGATGGTTTCATCTTCATACTTTCATAATCTGTTTTAAAATCAGGATTAGGAACTGCTACAGTTTTGATTTTATTGTACAATGAAACATTTAAGCATCCATACTTCTGGTTCTTTGGCGCTTTGCAGGCATGCAACTAGAGCACGGGTGTGTATGTAAATATTTATTTTCTTTTTAACTCATATGTAAATCAGCTCTCATTTTCTCACTGCACTTCTCAATACGCAAAAGAATACCTAATAAAGATTTCACTTCTACCCCTTGCTACCATTTCTTAGCTAAAAGCAAAAGGATACGGTTCTGGCAACATAGATGGGACAAAGATAAAAGTACAGACCAAAAAGGATCAAAAATTGTGCTTAAAAACACTTAATTTCTGTCTGTATATAGAAACTTTCAGAAAGCAAATTTAAGCTAGAAAGAAAAAAAGTGTATGGACAACAGAAGACATGGGAATGCTTTTGAAAAGCTTTTGATCCTTTAAGCAGTCTTGGGATCAGCCGACTGTCCTGAATCAGTTATAGTGGCAATGATAGTAACACTGGCATGATCCCACGTCTAAGCCAGCTGGAAATTATAAACGACAAGATTAAATTTACTCACTCTCATTACACCCACATGGATTAAAAGATTTACTCACAAAAGTAATGGCTAAAGGTAACCCTGGCTGCTTTGTTTAGGGGTGTGCAGAGAAAGCTTTGGGTGTTTTTTGGTTGGTTTATACAAACAACTTTCTCAATAAAGCCTTTTTCAATATTTCCTAAAGGAAATCCTTTACACAAGTAGCTACAGTATATATGCTCTCATAGTTGCACACAGCATAAAAAAAGCCTATCTCTTCTTAAGAAGCCTATGTCTTGTTAGATAGTTTCAAGTATTTACTTATTGTTCAAAACAGTAAAAGCTGTACAAAAAGCAAGAGATATTTAACTAGGGCATTTGAAACACCATGTAAAAATGCAGAAAAAAAATCCCTCTCCACTCCAGCCCGAAATTCATTGTCATGGATTTTTGAAGGAAAATAGGGTCCGGAACTCCTGAAACAACAACAGCCAGTTTGCACTCTATACATGAGATTTTGTACTATGCATTACAGAAAAAGAGAGCTTTTTAAACACGCAGAAATGGAGAAAGGAAATAAAATTTCTTATGGAAAAAGTTAAAAAGTTTCTGTATCCACTTTGACCCAGCACTCTAATACAGAAACAGATATTACAGGAAGGCTTTCCTCTTTCTAATACAAGTTATAAAACAGTAGAGTAAAAGAAAATTTTTTTTTCCTCATTCATTAACAGTGCTGTGTAATACCAAAGTGCTGAAAATTTCTATCATTATTGAAACAAGACACTGAATTAAAACAGTTCAAGCACTGTTCAAGGAAGAATTAAAAAATAAACCCCCAAATGCAGAAAAACATCCCCAATTTAAAGTGAACTAAAAACTTTCTAAATCAACATGTCTGCCTAGATGTTCTATATACCTTCTTCTAAAAGTTAAAAATATATATATCCTGGTGAAAGCAGCGTGTTTTCAGATTTTACCTCTTGCAAAAACATTAAGAAGCAGTAGTGACAGTAGAACATGCAAATAAAATGCTGGAGCACTAGTCACTGTAATTTTAATGTTAAAGTATTGGCCACTTTAGTGGTCAAACCAAGGCTGACTCCATCTGATGCCAAGTGTTAAACAGCTTCTTAGCATGCTTAGTTTATTAGCTACGTGTACAGTGATGGCATAAGACAAAAACTTCTAAATCCTTAATGTGTTGGATGTATTTTGACAAATCCAACCCTCAAAATCTTGGAAAATACTTTTGCCCATCTTAGATGAAAATCAAAGGCCGGCTTTCAAATACTGTACCAGCATTTCTTCTTAGCCTTGTTTTGGAACTAGCATGCAAGCTGAATGATCTTCAATATTGTAATAAATGGATTCTCAGAGGTCAAGTTGAATAAACTGGCAAAGTAATGTAGAATAACACACACCAGCATTTAACAGCTGAATATACAAGTCTTTTCAACTTCGCTCATTAAAAAAAGTCACTCTAAGTCAACAATGTAGAAAACTACAAATTACTAAGGAGCAACCTTTATGAAGTGTGGATTAGAAACCTATCATTAACACATCAAGATTTCCTTGTACTACTTTGATTTAGAAAATTAAACACAAAAATAGCTTCTCCTGTTTTTTTCAGCAATTCAAAATTGGAAACTACACAAGGCAAAATATGACGTTCATAGATGTAGGTTTCATATTTTAATTGAAGCTTTCATAGTTATCAATCACCACCAGAAGTGCAAGTGTCCTTAAATACACCAGTAGAGTACATATTATCTGAAATTACATTTTTTCTTTACTTAGGCACATTTTTCTCTTTTTTTTTTTTTAGGTACAACCAGACATTCAGATATGCCCGGCCTCTTCTCCCGGGCAACTAGCGATAGGACAAGAGGACACAGCCTCAAGCTTCGCCAGGGGAGGTTCAGGTTGGACATTAGGAAGAATTTCTTTTCAGAAAGGTTTATTAGACATTGGAATGGGCTGCCCAGGGAGGTGGTGGAGTCACCATCTCTGGATGTGTTTAAGAAAAGACTGGACATGGCACTTAGTGCCATGATCTAGTTGACAGGGTGGTGTCAGGGCAATGGTTGGACTCGATGATCCCTGAGGTCTCTTCCAACCTGGTTGATTCTGTGATTCTGTGATATAAGATATCATGTTATTTTTCCTCTAGGTGAATCTGTCTCAGGAGACAGAAGAGAAACCCTCGCTGGTTTCACTTTGAGAACTTACTATATTTCATAGGTAGAGCTGTGTGTTTATCTGTTGCCCTTGAAGATGCAACCCAGTGTTATTACAAGAAAAAATCAAAATCTAATTAATTCAATTCAGGGTAGCTCATAGAATAAGTTAATTCACCATCTCTGCTCAAAACTGAAACTGACTGCACACAGAAATAGATATACAATGAAAAAGTGAAGTGCAATGCTTTAAAAGTGCCATTTTGTTGACTAAGTGACTTACCTCTTGTATGCTTAGACATGCATATTGAACTGGGAGTGGAGAGTCAGAACCAAGGAACTGATACTTACCTTTACTAGTACAGCTGCAGGACAGAAAGCAAGCATATACTGAACTTCCCTCTACTCCATGCATTCACTGGATTCTCATGTTCAATGTGAGAGACTAGGGGAATCAGAAGGTGTGTCTACTTTAATATTTAAGATGGGCTTTGGAGTACACTTTTGGAGCAATACTCCTCCTCATCAACCCTTACCATGCTTTGGTTCATGGTTCAGAGCCAGTTTTCTGTGGGTGTGGAGGGGGTTTTTTTGGGTGTCGTGGATTTGTGTTTGTGGGTTTTTTTTTTGTTTGTTTGTTGTGTTTGTTGTTTTTTTTTTTTAACATTTACTCCTCTTTAAGAACTTTTCTGATAGCAATAACACAAAAAGCTGTGAAAAGCTGCTATTTAGGAAAAACACTGATAAAAAGTTGTAAGTTAATGAGAGAAGAGAGCTCACCTAGGCAAGAAAGGTGACCTACACTTACCACAGGAGTTTACCCACAGAATGGTAGGGCACAATATCATAAGCAAGTCAAGGAGAAAAGACAAGTCACAGGATGGGATCATAGGGATGGGAACAACAATGACTTAGGCTGCAAGGGACCTCTGGAAGTCGGCTACAGGGTCAGATCAGATTGCTCAGGGCTTTATCCAGTAAGCTTCTGAAAATGTCCAAAGATGGAGCCTGCACAACCTCTCTGGGCGACCTGTTCCAACACTTTCTTGTCAGCACTGTGGACAAGTTTCTCTTAGGAAAGGCAAGATCTCTGCTATTCACAGAATCATAGAATCAATCAGGTTGGAAGAGACCTCTGGGATCATCGAGTCCAACCATTGCCCTGACACCACCATGTCAACTAGACCATGGCACTAAGTGCCATGTCCAGTCTTTTTTTAAACACATCCAGAGATGGTGACTCCACCACCTCCCTGGTTAGACCTGTAGCTAGGAAAGCAGTACCAAGATTGCAATAATCCCCATCCCCATTGGGTACTCCAGTTCAGATTTAGATTAAATTTAGTGGCAACACGATCTACATTTTCCCAACAGCGAAAGACACCTGGTAGAGAATGCTATTCATTGCCTGTTTTTCAAAAGTATGTAGAGAAGCTGTTGGAAAAAGCGCCCAGATGGAGAAGTCACCAGGATGACAATGAATATGACATATGACTTTCATGTACAAAGGCACTAGCTGGTTTGAGAAGTCAAAGGCAACAGTAATAAGCCAGGATCAAAGGAATATATTCACCCTACAGAAAGCAAGAACAGATAAGCCATCCTGGCAGCAATTTTCATTGCCAAAATACTACCTGTAAAATAAAAGAAGAGATCCTGGCAACAAGTGGAGACAAGAAACAAAACGAGAAAAAGGAAAGCCAGGCACACCAACAGCTGTAGAACTGACAATCTCTCATGATGGATTGAAAGAAAGGGAAAGGATATCAAAGACCAGCAATTTCTTGAAGAAATCAATTTTGTAAAAAACAAGCTATAGGCACAAGCATAATTTATGAATTATTAATATGCACACAGAACAAGAGAAACGGCCACAGATCAATATGGCTAATTAATGAACTTTTCATTCACCTCGTATCCTAGAAAGAAGCCTATAGAAAGTAGAAACTCATTTTCAAGGTAGGCATAAAAGAATACAAAGACAATAATACAAAAGCTAAAGGGGCAAAATATAGGCTATTAAGACAGATTAAAGAAAACAAGAACTTAGTCAATTAAATGCATCATAAACACAGGGAAGATGAAGGAAAGTAGAGATGCAAGAGGACTGTAAAGAGTCTGAAGTGGTTAGGCCCTTTTGTTTTTAATAATTCTTGAATTCCACTGAAAAAACAAGCATTATTAATTTCAAGATGAACTGTACTGCTGCTCCTCCTCTCCACACACTCCTAATTTTGGAGAAGACTAAGGGGTCAACCTAAAATGCAGAAAAAGCATATTAGAGAATATTTGGATTAATTTTCTAATTAAATTAAACACCTTGGCCTGATGAACTTCAGCTCAGGATATTTAGAAGACAGTTGAAGCCATTTAGCACTCAACTCATGGTACAATTCTGAGGAGGAGGGGGGAGTACTGTACCTTTTTTGCTTCAATCAAATATGGATGCTTTTTGTTTAAGACAAATGTAAATTTATAGATATGTAAATCCATATTAGTTGGTAATCATGAACATAAAATTCTGATTTACTTTTGTGCCAAGGTAACAAGCATTGTTAAAAAAAGGGGGCGGGGGGAGGTATATATACATATAGCTTAATTATAATGAGACTTCCAACACTGCAGAAAAATTGTTTAACAAAAATCGGAGTGGGATCTTATGGAAGGGAAAGGAGTTATTTCTGAAATTTTTAAGCCCCTTTTCCTGTTCTTTCTCCCTCCTTTCAGCCATGTTCCTTTTGAATAGAGGAAAGAAGGTTTCTGTATTGAATTTTTACTGCAGACAGGCCTTGGAATCAACCACTGCCCCACAGAAAGGTATAGTCAGTATTAAAAAAAAAAAACAAAAATGGAAACTTATGAATGGTTTCCCTGTTAACATTCAAAATTTTATCTACAGTCAGAGAACTAGAGACAGGTGACCTAGATGATTATTATTCATCTATCTCAAAACTGAAGCAAATTAGGCAGAAATAATTTGTTAGCTCAAGCTGCCTGTTTCTCATGAAAAGTCTTCTGAAAGAGCATAATTTATGAAGTGAAATTCCAGCATGAGCATAGAAATGTTTTCCTTTTTCCTTCACATAATGAAACAGAAATCAGGCAATAGCAGATGCTGCTCTTATAGTCAGACACACTCATAGTTCTAGAAACCTGCATCTTTTCCTACACAGATCGGAGATGTATTCCCACATTAGTATGCTATATTTCTTATTCACACCTATTAACCATAATGTATCAACTACCTCGATGGAATTTGGCATTTGGCTGATCTTAAATTAAGTCCTTTCTCTCCACGTGCCAGATATCCCCTGAATTCTAACAGGCAGGGACAGCTACATAACCGCACTTCAAAGCAGCCTGCAAAGCTGTGCCTTTGCCTTCAGCAACCGCACGCCGGTGACTCATTCCAGTGACCTTATTTGCTCATTAGAAGCTCTAGGTGCAGGTTGAAAATGTCAGAGAGACTGAATTAATCTTTTATTTTTTTAAAAAAGTGTATTTTTGTACCATTTTGACGACAATATTTGTGATACCTCAGGTCTCATCTAGGTATTTACTTACGGACAGCTCTGACTTCAAACGTCTTTTATGCACCCTAAATTCACACCAGCAAGTGTACAACTCTGGTATTTATTCACTCTAGCATAACAATGCTTTGATATGTTATGTTACGTAAAAATGGCAATATTTGTAGCGAAGTAACCATTTTTTCCCATGACATTTTCTTCCTGCTTGCACTTTAGCAGTATATGACAACACGAAATGTCAAGATACAGAGATAAGCCAGTAGCAATTCGTATTGCTCAACAACACTTACAGACTTCCACGTTCACATATAAAATTAAGGTCTCAGTCCTTGAATATCTCACACTAGGGTACATAATCTTAGGAGAACAAGATGTAGAATGGAGCAACCCAATGTCAAGGAAAGTAAGTCAAGAGAGAAGACTGTGGTATAAAAGGGAAGGAAAAACTGACTCCAAGCCAGCTGTGACTCTTCATGCAGCTATTGACTGGCCAACTGTTGAGAAAAGGACTTTCCAAACCAAGTGGGACCAGAAGGACTGTAATGTCTACCGACTACTCTTCTAAAAGTACAATAAGGTTTGCTACGCCAACAGCCTACAAATAAAGAACAGCTGAAAGAAGAATGACATTTTCAATGAGATCAGAACAGAGGACTGCCTATAAAAGTGTGGGCCAGAGAGGCAGGAAGCTCTATCTTTTAACATACCTGGTAACATATCTGAGAAGCTATACATGATAAGAGCTTAGTGATACATATTACTACAATATACTGATATGCCAAAGCCATCCACTTAATAAAGGCAAATTTAATGACAAGTGTTACATGCACTAATTTAACTAATTCAATCCACTAAACAAACTTAAACCTACGCAGCGGAAGGATCATCACATTTCCTGCAATTCCCAATATCATTCAGATAAACTTTTTATTAAAAAGAATTTAATCAATATACTATAGTAATCTGCTCTTCAGGCTTATTCAATAACTGCCGCAGTATCAAATTAAAAATCCACCAATTTCTTAGAAAAACCCAGAGTAACAACAAACTTCTGCTTCCTGTTTAAGTTCCAAAGGGATCATAAAGACTTCCTTAGAGTGGAGAAGTTGTTCTGAAGATTTAATGTCATATGTGACCATATTTCCTAGTTATAGGCCACATTTTTTTTTAAAATCTCAGGTTAAAAGGTTCCATTACAAAACTATACATAAAATTCATGGCTCTAATTGCAGGACAAGAGTTAGAAAGAAAGCTGGTCAATATTTAAAAATCATGACATATTTAAACAAAATAGATACTAAAACTCAGCCTGCTGGATGTTGGCAGGGAAGAAGAAAGGATGGTGAAAGCAAGAACAGGAGGGCAATAGTGACTGTTAACTTTGGGATATCTTTCATTTAAAAACTGATATTATAAACAGTTCTTCATTGTTTCTATACTATGAATGTTTCACTACTCTAAAATATTGATATAATAAGAAAACTTTGTGATTTGTTTTGTTTGCCTGATGCAAAGTACTGTTCAAGTCAGCTATTCTTGATTAATAGCTTAGAAATCTTAGCCAAGAAAGACCTAGCATGTCTAAAAGAAATGAACGCACATAACTCTCCTAGTTAGGTGGAATATAAAGTGGACTTCCTATGGACTTGTGTGGTTGATAAAATACTTGATATCCTTTAACCTTCAGTTCTAAAAGCCAAATCCTTCTTGAATTAAGTACTAAAAGAAGCCTCAATCTCCTTCATGCTCTGGAAATCATGCTATCCTATTCTTTTGAACTGTCTCACTTTTACCAGTCTTAGAAAGATTACAGAACTAGTGTAAGTTAGCCCCTGTTTACTGCTAACAGCTTACATAGTTACCAACACTACAGAAAAAAAGTAGATCCAAATCTGAACAGCACTGTCACCCACACGCTAACTTTTGCCTTTTGATCTTGCAACCAGAGGAGCTATGAATAGAGTAGAGAATTTTTAGCGTATGCTGCTACAAACAGAATCACAAATATTACACATGGACTCCTCACCTGCGAGAAGTGAGGCAATTTCAGTTACTTTCTTTCATCATATGCTGCAGTACCTCAGATGTGACGTCACTTAAGACCATGTATACAGTTCGTTACCACTACTCAGCTAAGTAGAGGATGCTCAAGGAACTGCTGTAACATGATTCTGCTTTTGAGCTTGGTTTTCAGTTTTACATCTCCTCCATTCAAATGCCAAAGTATTAGGTCTATCTAGTTTCATTAAGAAGAAGTTTCCTGAAAATAAGCAATTATGATGATGAGCACGTAAGTGCATTGCATACCAGCTATTACTAAGGTTTCAGCAGTTCTCTAATACACTTGATGGTAGTTCCATAACTCCAGGGTTTTCCTTGGGTTAGAAGCAAACTTTTTTAAATAGGAATGGGTTAATGGAGAGTTACTGTCTTCATTATCAATGAAAAGATACTGAGAATGCAACTGGTAGATACAGTACTGCTTAGCTTTCTCCTAGACAGAATGAAAAAATAAAGGTGCTTATGAGCCAAATGAAAAGGTTTTGACCTAAGTTAAACTTGCTTTTCCTTTTTCATCCCTTTGTTATTTTCTCCTCTTTATGTACAACAGTTTAAGCAGAAATATTATGATTTTTATTTCAACAATCAACAGAAGCCATTGCAACTTCCTAAATTTTGTTTCAGGAAAGTCTGATGAAGATACATTCGATCTGCTTTTACAACCTAGAACTACAAATTTCGGGCAGCTAAATTATTTGTTCAAACAAAAACGCCCAATTCTAGCAAAGTTTTTCTATGAGATATTTTTTTCAGCTGAGAGGAGGTTTTCTATTCTCCTGGCATGGGAAACACTGCTGTGTTCACCTTGAAGGACAACCATGCAAAACACTGCAGCTTTTGAAACCCAAAGATTGTTTCAGACCAGCTCTGAGAACCAGAACTTGCACAATCTCTTGCGATATGTCTGCCTCAGTACGTATGTTATTCAGAATGATTTGCATCTTCAGAATCCGAGATACTGGAAGGAAGAGAAGGTTTCTAACTTCAGACTTAAAAACACAAGGTTAAATCAGGCTGAGAGACAGCTGGCAACAGTTCCCTCCCAGAGGGTTTCAGGAATTTCCCCTGGTTCACGCGTTGAACTGCCACAGAATAAAATGAATAGGGGAAGGTTGCAGAAAAGATGATTTATGGGAAGATTCTACATTTGCAATTCCCAAGTGAGAACACTAAGTTAAAAGAACTACTTTCTCTCACAGTTGCAAACAGTACAACACCATACAAGGGGACAGCTGCTTCCTTAACCAAATGAACAAAGCTCTCGGCGGAGGTGCATGTGCACTATGTTTCACAGAGAAGAGCAGCAGCAGCATTCAGAGCCCTCCACTCCCACCAAGGGCACCGGAGCACGTCACTCACCGAGGACAGAGAACCACAAAATCCACTGTTCACTTGGGGCAGGAGGGGTTAGTCAGACAAAACACCTTAACAAAATCAAATACACTGATGATAACTGGCAGTTCCATTAGCAATAAAAACTTTAGGTTAGTGAATGAAAAGCTAATATGGATCTCTATGCTTTAAACAAAGGCCTTTTAAACTTAAACTATCTATAATATATGATGTAAATAAAATTATACTGCATACACTCAAAACACAAGGATGTGTACTGACACTAACATATTAAAAAATACAATATAAACTGCAAATATGAAACATCATCTGTATGCCTTGTTTATATCATACTTGTTTTGAACACACTTGAGCTGTTAAGTTTCAGTATGATTTTCAGTGAACCAAAGTAAACATAAAGGATGTAAAAAATACCTGATCATCCGCTACTAAGTGAATGGCAAACATTTTCCAATTAGTTTCTGCTTACATTAAAAAAAAATTAAAAAAAAAAATCAATTAGCAATGACTGTTTCTGGCCAAGATACAGAGAAAAGCTGTTTCAATGCCAAGAGTGAACTAGCAACAGACCAACTTATTGAAACCCAATTGGGCTTGATTTGCTAAGTAAAGCCAGTGAAATTTTGCAATTTGCTTCAGAAGAGCTACTACAAAGCAGGCTCAGCTGAAACAGAAGCAACACATTCAGGATCCTATACAAACAGTAAATGCCTAATTTATAAGGAGAAAGGTGATTCCGGTGGTGTAAAACAGATGTATGAAACGTTTCTGAAAAGACTGAAAAATTTAGTGCACTGATAAAAACCAAAAGGCTGCTTGTGTTAAATATGTAGTCAACAAACCAGTCATAAAAATATTTCCATAAACATAAAGAAAGCCCAACTAGTTTCAGAGGCCTGAGCACAGCTTAATCTCATCTTAGCTCTAAGTGCCACGGAGTAGAATTTTTGTAACAATGTGTGCAGGGCATTAACACACCCAGAAAAAACAATGCCTAGGTATTCAATTAGTTTAGCACAAACCAGAAAATGAAGTTAGGAAAACAGCCTTTGTATATAATCATAATTAAATATAAGCCTGATGAAGATGTGCTATGGAAAAAAGAGAAAATAAGTGGCACAAAAGTTATTAAGAGTGAGATTTAAAAAAATATTTCTTAAGCATTTCTGATAACGGAACCTCTAGCAGCATCTCTGAAAAAGAAAGGCAGAAAGTGAACAACAAAATCTGAATTGGATTTCCTCATATCCATATAAGTATCACAGCAAAAAAGTCACACAGTCATGCTAGTTCTGTCACATGTTATAGTCCTTAACACTGAACTTACACCTTTTCCATCTGCAGAACTCAAAGAATTTCATACAAGACAGATGAAGTGTGGTAGCATCAACTCAAACAGGTGAATACCTGAAGCCTATGACAGTCAGGTATTGGTATATCTCAACACCAGATTAAGATTTTACTACTGCAATTTACTACCTCATTCTGCCTTTGCCAGGAGTTCCTGTAGCATCACAGAGGTAGCAGAAGAAAGCACTGAAGAAGGTGGGTTTGACTTGATGTTTCTAAACCAGAATCCTGCTAAGTTCCTGAGACCCTGTAGGTCAATTCAGTAGAGCTCAGGAGTTAAGAGTAACACGGTGAACTAAAGCAACTCAAATATGGCAGTAGTTTCCTGAAATTGCTAATAAATAAGAAGAGAGTAGGCCAAAACTGGAATTGCAGTGCTTTAAACTGACACCACAAGATTCACTAGAGTATGTCTGTCAAAGGACTCGAAATAAACTGAGTTTGGGCAAATTAAATTCCTCTGGCAAGTTAACATTAATTTTTTGAATCTCCCTCAATGCTAAGAATTTGGACACAAATGCAAAACCAGCCAATTACTCAAGAGTAATAATTTACTGCTCAGCTGAGTTAAGAGCACATTCTGAGTCCACCCCGTTATAAAACAGAAATTGTAAAACCTTCCTGATGAAGGTTTAAGCTAATGCATTTTCCTGTGTGACTGTGTGCACAGCCTCATCTTACTGTGGTCACTTTCAATAGCTTAAGAAGCAGGACTTACTTGCTTTTTCATGCCTCAACATAATTCCAAAGAACAAGGCATCACAAGGAAAGCTTAACACATAGTCTTTAAATTGTAATTTTTACTTTTGGTTTCTACAAAATGACCTCTTATGAAGAAGGCAAATCTCTAAATTAGTTTTTTGCTGTACACTAAGAATTAAAGCAAGATCATACTGATGACAAGTAAGTGCTTTCTTACCTTTTAACTACTGTTTGCATTCAGATTAGAAAAAAGAAATAAGTTTTCAACTTCTGAAGATTTCTGTACAAGCAAAACAGTAAAGAAAAGGATATTTTCCTGGAGCTTCAATACCCACTCTGTAGTCCACATAACTTTGATACGGATGGAAGTTGAAAATAAAAATGAGACCTGCTCTCTCAAATGCTATGACCTTATTGGATTCATGCTTTTCAGTCACATAGCCCTAGGAAAGAAAAAAATAAAAATCCAATAGTAAAAATTATTTAATTTCTAACTGAATTAACAAAAAAAGAAAAAACCCCACAGCTTCTATACCTCATTTAAAGTAAAACAGTCAAAGATTGAAGGAACATAGATAAGGGCATTAACATGCAAACTGAAATTGTTTACTTCTGTATTGTCACAAAAAATTTTTGATTACTAAACTGCAGCTTAATTTTTATCAGGCAATGTAAAATTAAAGATGTAGAAGCATGTTAGGTATAGAGCACTTGAAAAATTATTGCTCAGAGATTGGTAACGTGGTCTTTTTATCACACTTTCCTTTAGCAAAAAACAGATTCCTTTTATGAAATCAAATCTTCAGTTTAGTTGTTATGGGGATCTGCATCATACCTACTGTTAGTAATTCAGAAAATGAAGCACTGGATATGTTTTTTGGTTTGTTTTTTTAAAATCTGTGTGAGAAATAGCTTTGATAAGCCACATTAAACTGCTGCACATACCACCTTTGTTCTATTTGCTAAAGCCATTAATAAATAACTAGACATCAATTTAAAAAAATTCTTTGAAGTGGATTATGACCAGTACGAAATAATTACACACTGAGAAATTACAATAATTGAGTTGCTTTGATAGAAAGTACAGTGCAATATTTGGGTAAAAAAGGTAAATACAAAAGTGACAGGTTGAAGACCAGAAGACTAACTTACACTATACTCTACTGAAAGTGCTTTCTCAGTAACAGAGAAATTATTTATATAAAGTAAATAGTCAGAACAATTTACACTTTCCCAAAGCAATCCTTGGTTGGATTACAGACAATTTTATAGTCTGCTTTATCCGATCTGCAGTTACTAAAAAAAAGTAGCAAAAATAATAGGAAAAGAGCTTGCTATGAAGCTAAAAGGAGACTGTTTCAGATTTCTATTATCTGTGGAAGATATTTCAGTGACATGTTTTGACAACTTGAAATATATGGTGGGGCATTACACAGTGCATAATAAAGTGCTGTTTAAAATTTCTGCATGCAAATTTGGTATTGTTGGTATTCTGAACATGTACCCAACTTAGCATATACAGCTTACCGGGGGAGATGCAAGCCAGCCAAATCTTTCCTCCAATTTATTCATATCTTTATCAAATGTATTTAGGAATCTATAGCGAAGAAGTTCATCCTCAGTAAGATTAAACTGTCTTCTGGCATAGTGGTAGCTCTCATTATTCCCTTCTCTGGGGAAGTCAAGCCACTCTGGATGTCCAAATTCGTTACCTGTATTTAAAAATATTAAGGATCGTTGAAAAAATACACCAAAACCACAGAAGTAAAATACAATAAAGTATATTTCCTTTCTACAAGTTTTAAATTCCAAAGAATAATTCTCCATATAGAATTTGGTCATTTTATTATTAAAATGTCTCTCAGAACCTTCATGCTTGTCAACAGGTTGTTTTGGCCAATAAAACTACCAGAGCAAAAGATCTATGGCCTCCAGGGAAAGTATAAAGTGGAGAATGAATTATAACCTCTATTTTATCATGCCATGCTTAAAAATTTCTCATTCCCATCCCTTAATAAGGGCAACAGAAATTCACTCAACCAGGATACAAATTTTAGAGTCACTATGAAACCTAAAAACATCACTTTAACAGTAAAAATCCATTGTTTTAGAGCACTTAACAAAAGTCAGTGCTACCATTCAAATGGCCACAGAGACAGAAATCTCCCATTTTATCAAGTAAAATTCAAACAATCAAAAGACCAGTTGGATGCACTTTGACGACTTTTTTTTTTTTTTTTTTTTTTTTTTACTTTTTACCCTGCCTATAAATACTGTCTTCATTGTTTCCAGTGGTATTAAAAAAAACTATTAAAAAAGATGACTTGAATCTCGGTTCCTCACTTCCTAGAAAAATTCAAAGAGGCATCCTAGTTCAAGTAGCAGGGTAGATTATAAAGAATAAAGCACAATCCTTAATGATGATGCATTCAGGATTTGATACTGAAAACGAGTGACTTAAGGGGTGTGACAGCTCAGGCATCTAACAGTATGTCTCAATTCAGCAACTTTGCAAGGTGAGCTCCTTTTCCAAACATAACACTCAGCGTCATGAGCACCAGAGACAATTTCAGGTTGGGATGAAGCATGTTTGAGTGCTCAGTTCCTCTGTGTGACCACTGGTTCAGGTCCCTTTGCATGTGTGTAAATGCCATTGTATTTTAATTTGGGTTTCTATAGCAGTAATCTCATCCTGATTAGCCCATGTGACTACTGAGTAGACTTCACTTTAGACAAGGAATAGGTTTATTCATACTTAGATCACACTCTATTAAAAAAATAAGGAAAAAAGTTGTAAATTAATCAAGAAAAACCTTAGCTTCTCTTTTGTTGAGTCTCCGAAGTAAATCTCAGCTGTCAAAGCTAAAGATTTGCAGCAACACCTCTTTTGGGACTCAGTATTTTGAATTACTTTCAAATATCCAAAGTTTTCTTGTTTTATATACTGTCGTTATTACAGTTTGAGACACAAATGGACTTAACGGTTCTACGCCGTGCTATAACCCACTGCCTAGCAGACACAGTCATTTTGGACTACTCATTTTAGACAGGACTAAAATGCGTGAAGTACCTTGGAAGTTAAACACACATTTGAAAGACTATGATAGCTGACTTATCACAAACCTTTCAGAAATTACACATAACACCTACTCACCATAAAACAGAGACAAGTGGTATATGCGAAAATATGTATGGGAAGTAAGACGATCAAATTTAAGAGGTTTTCTATTTAAAACCAAAAAGATCCTAACATTTCTACACGCAGTTACTCAAGTTTTGTCAATAAACTGGAGTTCTGCGGGCAGACGAAGGGCAGGGATGCTCAGAGAAGGCAAGCGTTGTTTCCTGGATGGATACCCTGCATGTGCAGCCACCACCTGCTGCCTCGCACGGCCTGTGCTGCCTGGAAGGCCCAGAGGATACGGTCAGCAGTGACAGCGATGAATTTAGATTTTCAAAGTGATTTTTGTGTATTTCCATGCTTCATGGGAACAAAGAAATGAACACAGAACAAAAGAGAAAGGCTGCATATATATTTAGGAGAATCCTTCACAGTGGTATCCGTTTTGTAAGCAAACTGACAAGTTGTAAATTAAATTTCCCTTTCAAAAGCTAAACCACTAAATTTCATATTCAGCTCAAAACCAGAGACAAATATAAAAGAATCAGAATCACAGCAGGACTTCGAAAATGACCTTGGAATAATGCTGGACTGAGCTCTTAAACTGTGCTAACAATACGGTATGGAAAATGATGAAAGATATTGCTACAAAACAGACACTGTATCTACCCAAATACAATATTCTCTTAAGAGCTGGGCAAGGTATTACCTTCTTTTGTGATCTACGTACTATTGAAAAGATAGACTACATGAGATAGCTCAGTTAAAGATAGCAAAAAACATCAGAAAGTCAGAGATGACATGTATCTTGAAAAGATAGCCAAGGAAATCGTACTTATTTGTTCAACATAAAACCAGGAAATAAGCAATAGAAGATAGCAAATAAATTAGACTAAACTAGCCCATCATTTTAATAGAGTATTTCACCTTAAGCAGAGCATGTCTCCTTCATGTTTATACCATATACCAGCTCCCCCGCCTCCACTCGCTTTGCCTATTTCCCCACCACAGTTGTTTGAATGCTGCATTTTGTTCTTTTGTATTTTTTTAAAGAACAATAGAAATGCAGCAAAATACAAAAGCAATGTGATTCTTCTAGCCATCACTAATGCTCATTAAGAAAAAAAAAGAATTTAACACAGTGCAGCAACTTGATAGAAGACTAAATTACTTGCTGATGTCTGAAAAGCATGTTGAGGGTCTAAACACTGACTGCTTGCACTTTAAACGTGTTTCTATGGGCATCTTCTTGACAACATACTCATGCGCTTTTTTTATGTGTTGCTCGATTTTAAGAGGGTCTCTTCATTTCTCTTTTGAGAAAGAAAAATATAAGTTCATAAATAATGACAGAACAAATTCGAGCAGGCATTTTTGGTTATGTTTTTAAGATGTGATATAGGGAAAACGAACCAATATTTATGACACAAGCAGGCCTTCCAATAAACTCCAGAGAGGGCTTTTGCACTTGAGATGCGTTAAGGCTATGCCTCTTATAACAAAAATACACATCTCTCAACTTTTTTTTTTCTTAATTGCTATTTTTTTCCTAATTTAACTTTACAGCAAATGAGAGGAGGGTCTAAGAAAGGGAAGGTACAAGTAACTGACTGACACACACTTCCAGAGATAAATAATGGTACCTGTAAAGTATGCGCTGCCCCCTTCCCCATGTTCCATTTCACAAGAATGAGCAACATTCACTTCTTAATTGTGAAAGCCTCTAAGCATAGAAGTACTATCGGGATTTCTTTTCCTGTAATTAATTTGCTGTTTGATGTAAATGTCCAAACTACAGACTGACAAGAAGCCAGCTGCTACAAATGATGCAAATCAAGACAATGGAATTAATGTGGAGGAGGCAGAGAACAAAGCTGAAATTAACTGAAATTTTGATTAGAGAAACAAAACAAAGACAAATCATTGAAGTGCAATGCATACTAATTTCATCTGTGATTTAATTCAGGTTTGCTATTTCCTACATATTGTGCATATTGGACAACTTTGCTGTGTACAAGATTTCAAGATCACAGTTCCAACAAATAAATTAACTTTCTATTATTATAATGAAAATTTACATCACACTTGTTTATTAGCTTAGAAATGCATTTACACCACAAAGTAGTTATGCTGCTGATGATTACTTTGAAGCTGTGCCCCACAGGTCATTAAAGTTTTCTTGATTTCTCTTCTTTAGACATCTTTACTAGCAATCCTCTCTCAAAGAATCAGGTTAAGCAGAACTGAAGGCATATTTAAAAGATGCAGCAGGTAGTGTCAAGAGATGCCTGTTATTTTGGTTTATTTGTATTTTGAATTAAGTGTGACATTAAATACTTTAAAAACAGTTAAAGCAAGTAGTTTATTTGATACATCAAAGGTAAGAAGTTTAATTAGGTGTATAAGGCTGAACAAGTTTTTAAACGATCTAAAATACTACAAAAAGATCCTATTTAAAGCTGATGAGCTGGAGACTGGACACATTGAGACAGAATTTCAAGAGTTCCACCTTAACATATTTCTATCAAAGTAAGTGGAGTTAAGCCAATTTACACTAGACAGATAATCAACTTATCGAATTGTACCCGATTTGAATTTAACTTCACTACCTTTGTGAACAATGATGACAATGCAACAATCTGCAGATTATAAATAGAATCAATGTAAATCAGATCTAGATACCATGTGATATTTATCATTATTTCAAAAAAATAAACATTTCAAACAATTAATTCTCATTTTCCCTAGTTGTGAAGCTCTTGGATATTAAAGCAATTCTGATACTTTGTATTTACTCATGTTTGTACTGAATCTTCTTCAGCCCGTTAAGTAATTAAACTTAAGTTCATACTACCAAAACCAAGCAAGAAACTGAATACTGTCTTCAAATTACAAGAAAATGAGCTTCATCACAAGCATTCATTTAATCTTGTCATCCATGCAACAATATAATAAAGTGAAATTCCACATGGACTCCTGTTGAAACACTTGGGTTGGATGACTTGGAAACCTTCATATTTTTTTAATCTCTTTAGCACTGATATTCAATGACACACTGGTCCCCAAAAGACTAACAAAAATCAATTCAGGCAAACAATTATATTGTAATTCCTGCATAAAACACAGGCTAGAGGCGATATCACATATGAGGAAGTGGTAAAAAGAGAGGTATCAGTAAAATCAGTTCTGTGAGAAAAGTATTTTTTCTCTCATTTTCTGAAAGTATCAGGTTTTCTCCTTCCAATCTATGATAAGACAAAAATCAGGATAAACATTGTATTTGTTTTGAAATTTGCATCTTCCATATCTCCTAGGGGAGAAGGAAGGGGATGTTTAACCTTGCCTGTATTAAAGAATCAAAGAATGCATCTCCTCTGGTGTGATACAGTCGCATGCCTCTAACGTATCAAAGACATGGGAAAGTATTGAGTCCTTAAAATGGTTACCCTAGGTCACACCAGGGATACAGTACACTATCCACAGTAGCTGACTAGAAGAATCAGGCCAGCTACAGAACGAAATTTTGAGGAATTCCCTGGGACATCTGACTTGTTGCTCCAACAAGAAATCTTTCCATTTATCTAGAAATGTAGTTTCTTGTTCTTCCACCAGAATAACATTGATTTAATTTACATATCACCAAATTAAGGCTTCTGTTATAATGACTTTTTCTGCTTTTACAGCCTCTCTTTTCTTCTTTAGTACTTCTCAATCTCAACTCTTATCACAGCAAAATGGAAGTATGGCTTTAACACTATTCAGGTATGACATTCCACTTCTATTTCTTAACATACCAGCAAACCCTATTGAATCAGAATTAAATGTCCATTTAGTTGCCTATTTCCACACTGGCCAAAAACAGGTGCCTAGAAAAGGACCGAAGAATACAAGAAGCATGAATGACGCTTCCTTAACACACTCCACCAGCCTCCATTCATTTTCAGGACATGACAATGATTTTTTTTTTCTTTTTTCCTCCTCCTCTTACAGACTATACTTCATGCATAAAACTAACATGGAAGCCTGTACTACATTTTCACACAGTCACCATAGGTAGAGCTTTCAAATGTCCTACCTATCATTTGAATATCCAAGCTTTTAAGCAGTGAACATTCTCACACTGAGGCTTTAAAGCCTCCCCTCTGCCCTGAGAAATCCTAAAGAAAATGATGATGGTGGTCCTCCTCAACATCATAAGGATCAAAGTGCAATACTAACTGCAATTTCTTCCAAATTCTATGATTAATTGTTTCAGGATAACCTGAAATACATTTTTAGAATGTTATCCTTAGATATATAAACCACAGCTTTTTGATAACTACTGGTAGTTGTGAAACTTTCTGTATAAGAGTGTTTCATAAAATAAGATTTGTGTGATGGGGAATATCAGCTCTGGCAAAACCTTCATCGGGACAATATACTCTCCATCTCTTCTTTTGAGACTTTTATATTAAAAAAACTCTAAAACTGGGTCACAGAGAAAGTGCTTATGAATTCAAAGAGTTTGGGACACAGCTGGGGTGTAGAAGACTTGCCTGTCATGATCCTGGAGATTCTGCAGATGACCCTTCTCCCTTCACTTACCTGTCTACAACTGGTTTGGATAAAACTCAAAACTATTTCAAGAACTCTGAAAATTGGTTTCTATTCCTTAGAAAAGAAAATGTAGATTTTCAAGTTGGAAAGAATAAAGTATAGCGTAAAAAAAATTTACAAACCCATGAAAACAGTGTGTATATAAACACATTATTCATGACATGTACCAAAGCTTTTGGCAATGGAAAATTGTACAACACTGCTCAGCAGGAAAATGTTAGTGTGATGAATATAACTTCTAAAGTTAAGTATTTTATTACTTTTTATAAAAGGGCATTTGCTGATTACTGAGCTTTTCTCCTCCAAAGGAGATACCTCTGTAGTATACATCACTTGCAATAAATGCCTTCTTGTCAAAGCAAACAGATCAGCTTTATTATTCCCTCAGTCATTAAGGCAAACAGGCACAGGTTAATATAAACAAATCATCCATGAAAGCAAATCTGGTATCGGACACATTGTTTAAATTCAAGAGGCTTCACGATTTACTATTTCTTTTTTTATAGAAGCTGACAAACGCTTACCAAGTCTATGCTCTTGCAAGATACTCTAATAATTTCATACTACTGTTAAAAGGTCCAGTAGTCTGATTTTCCTATTTTAATATCCTGGCCATTACAAATCACATCACGCTATTGCTTGGTTCACAATTAGTCAAGCCTAGATAGAGACAGTTAATCTGTACAGTTAATTTTTGAAGGGATGCTGCACCTGTAACCTCTAGTCTAACCTGCTGCCCTGAAGCAGAATTAAGTCATACGGGGAAACTGATCCTGCCTCAATGCAGCAGGCTGCACTGAAGGTACATTTAAGTCCTAAGGAAGAGCTTACACAATAACACAATAATTTTTCTCTTGAAAAAATGAATGAGAACTATAAATGGATTGGGGCCTTTGGTAGATGCTTATAATGGAAATGTTAATTCGCTTTACAATTGAAAACTTTTTCTAAAATTTTAAATAAATTTTGATAACATTTAAGCACAGTTCTGCCCCGTCTTCAAAAAAATGTTTAAAATTATATTTAATTTCCTTGGTTGTGGTTACCAATAAGTGACTTGCTTCTCTCCCATTCCTGCTTCCTATCAAGGTTGGCCTGTCTTCACTTGTTTCCTACTGATGTTAAGAAGTTGGAGTTATTGTACTGTACAGTTTTATAAAGTCGATAAAACATTTCCAAGTTCTTAAAGGAGATAATTTTCCACTTTTTCCAACAAAAGTTCCAACTCTAGTAAATAGCATTGCTTAGTCATATTTCAAACCTACACCTCCCTTTTGTCAGATCAATTACGCAAAATAAAACCCAGTAACTAGCAAACAAGCAATTCTACTTAGAAGCACCAACTCTGTATACCTGTATTAGGAAAGGCTGGATGGCTGAGGAGCTTGCTTACACAGAGGAGTAGCCAGGCACAGAGGACAGACCGTGCTTTCCATTGAATGCTTTAGTGAGAAGAGCCCAAGAGTTTCTGCAGTTCATAGTAACAGACAAGAAAAAAGTACCATGAGAAGTTACCTAGACTAGAAGGGACCCCGAGAGGATGGTTATTTTACAAACCTACTCTTAGAAACTTTCAGTCCTGAAAGTTTACATTTCAGCACCCCTCCCCCAGTGCAGAATAATGTATTTCAGACTTAAAATTTACTCCATTCTCTCTTACACTATTTAAAAAATTGAGTAACAATGTAAACTATTTGTGTTGCTGTTACACTGAAACAGTTTCCATTTTGCTGTTTCCTCTTGGTAGAAAACAAGTGACTGACTTGGATACTGTGACATTTCCACTACGCTCTACGTGTACATGCACAGTATACATTATTTAGTTAACCACTTCCAAGAGCTCACTAAAATATTTAGGAAGAGAAATATTCCATAACACATTGCAAAGGTTAAAAAAAAAAAAAAAAAGGAAAACCAACAAAACCAAAACCCAACAAAAGTATACAAAACCTACGACAAGAAACTTTCCTGAACAGAAGATGTGGTCAAAGAAGTTCCAGCTAAATCTTTCACAGTGTGGCGTACTGCCGAGTATTGACTGGTACCACAACTGACAGGTTAATGGGCTTAAGTGAATAAAGGATCAGACTGGAACAGGAAGAGGTCACACAAAGATGGCAAATGTTTTGCCATAATATATTCAATAAATAGCAGTTTTCTTACTGATGTTAGTAAGTTCAGAACTTCACACTCTAATTTTGAAGAGTATATAACAAATTATGTTGCTGAAAGAGAAAGAAAATCTAAACCGAAGAAAGAGACCACTTGAATAGTATTTGATACACAGGAAAGTTAAAGCTTTTAATTCGATGTAAATCAAAAATGAAAGTTCAGTAACATTCTGTTCTTGCTATAGGAACAAATCTAGTCAAACTTAAATAATTACACATTTGTTAACAGCACAAAATAAGAAAATCTGAAATTAATGTTTGGACCGATCCAAAAAGCAGCTCAAAATTAAAAAAAAAAAATTACCAGCTTGTCTTCAGAGACTGGGCATTCACCAGAAACTTAATTACACTACAGAGAGGACTGCAATAGATGTCAGAACTGGCAAGCAACGAAGTTGTCTGGGAACACAACTTTATGCAAGACTGTACAGTGTCAGATATTTTTGGAAACTTCTTCATACTAGCTGAACCTAAAAGGACTTGTTAAATTCATTTATTTGAAACAGAAAACTTTTTAAACACCGCAAGTGACAGATGTCAGGACTCTTAAATATACAAATATTAATGAAGTGACTTTCAAAGATACCAAAGGAGAAACCTTCAACTTTTAAAATGCTATAATGCTTCCAAATAAAATAAAGCCTTATACTTTCATTAACAAATATTAACACAGCACTATGACTTCACACAGTTCTGTACAACTATTTCAAGCAAATAAACAGAAAGGAAAATACATGAGTCTTGCACCATAGAACTGGCAACTTTTGAAAAGTTTTTGGAAAGAAGCAGCATAATGCAGACTGTAAAAAAAAAAAAAAGAAAAAAATGACAGTACAGTCTAGAGTAGAAGTCAATAGACAAAACAGAAGGTGGACTGTGAGAAGCCGTGCAGATTGTGAAGAAGTTCTTTGAAGGGAAAAAGATGTGAGGATGGAGAATTGGTCAGTAGTGAAAGACAAAGCAGAGCATCAGAATGACAATGTTTAAATTAAATGGTCTTATCTGGGATGGGGGAAAGACAGGGAAGTAGCAAAGTATGCTTGCCTAAGGGAGAAATCATATCCAAAAAGACAACTTAGTAGTTTTCATTGTAAGGTTATTTAAGGGATGTAAGACATCCACCTTATCCCTACTAGCCTGAATACAAAGTCTTGCTTTCTTGAAACGGTACAAATCAGCCATCAGAGAATACTTCCAGTTGCAGCTCTAAACCTCTTCTTACCTAATGTCCTCAAAGCAGTAGTGCATTCCTGAGATTCCTCCTAGAATCACCTATCACTGCTCTGAGCCTACACTAAAGCTTCCTTCTGCCAGCTGACTCCTGCCCTGCACCTGAGGCTGGCTCAACCCTGTCATGGTGAGAATGTATTTATAAACTTCCTAAAAAACATTTATTTTAAAAACCATCTTCTCAAGACCTTCACAGTTTTAAACATCTCTCTTTTGCCATTGTTTTCAGTGGACCTGGACACTTACTAAGGCATTTTCAAAAACAGAATTATGTGGTCATTGTAAAAGTCTTTGAAAAGGCACAGCATCATACTGCTAGCTACACCACCTCTTCCTCAAAGAGGTGAAAACCACGCAACAGTCAGTACAGCAGCTGAAGCAACTAGTACCTGGGCGCTGTGGCACAGTTCTTCTAGAGTCCAGAGACTTACCTCTGATGTGCTCAGTCTCGAGGCTGTTGCTGCCAATGTTAGACTCCTCTGATGTAAAAAAATAATCAAAACTATTTCCAAGTTCACATACTGGATATGTTTCAATGTAATTAAGGAAACAGAGTTACTTGTATTTCGAATTTTGCACAAGTGATTCGTGAATTTTGAAGGTACAAGCGGTATTCTATTTGCAGGTCTTGGCACTGTTTCAACGCAACCTATTACTGTAATGTCTCACCACTGTGAGCTTACATATACAAAAATATATAAACATAATATATAAAAATATATAATATAAATTTATATAAAAATGTAATCAAATGCTACACAGCAGTTGAAATTTTAGGTGTAACTAATCTAACTTGAGCCATACTTTAGATGTGCAAGGATATTTGCTTAAGAATTAGTTGGAACAAACAAAAAATGGTAAAATCGAGCAGAAAAACAGCTACAGAGCTAGGTGTATTGCATGTGAACTAGTCCTGTTCTGGAATGTTTCCAGTTTGTAACATTGTCCCTATAGAAGACTCCACTGCAAAGAAGACCACACGTTATTTCAGCAGTGCACTCACCATTTTGGATGTACTACCTGCCTACTCGCCCCTCAACCTCTTAGTGAAAATACATATGAAACAGTAGCTCATATTGGTAGATTATCGTGTTTTCAAACGTATGTTTTCTAGATTTATATATGAGTAGCCAGGCTGAAAACATGGCTTGCACTTCAAACACAAGGTATCAGTGTTGTGACAGCCCTTACCTGAGGCGCTTATTTCACATTCCCTGATTTCATTTCATTGATATCTATTCCTACAAAGACCTGCTTCACTTATAAAGTCACCCTTGAGTCAGGGAAGCCTGTTCATGAGCATGGCCCTTAGCAGGTCTTTCAGACTTGTATCATATGACGTGTCCTAGCACTACACTTTGCTCTGAGACATGGAACAAATGAGAAAGTTGTGCAGAGCTCCTGAAGTAAGAGCAAAAGAAACCTGATGTATTTGTGACAGATGCCAGCGCATCTCATCATGGCATGCTGGGTGGCATATGAACCTTCCATGCTTAAATAGCCCAGGTTTTACAGTCCAGTTCAGTTCTGATGAATGTATAGTTAACTGATCTGCTGTGAGTGAATGTAACCCCTGTTTAATTAGGTCTGGACATAGTCTAGTCTCTGAGATAAGTTGTAAAGCTCAAAGGACTTCTTTGAGTCCTTGAACAATAAAAAAAAAAATCTTAAAAAATATGCAGAAGCCAGCACGGAAAGTAAAAGTCAATATTCTAATCTCAAAATAAAAGTTTATAGAAAGAAAAGGAGTACGAAATTTGATATAAACTTACAACACACACATGCAAAAATCTTAATGTTAGCAGAGAATTTCACTACACTGAATTGTGAAAGAACAGTAAAATGATTCCAAAATAAGTCACATCATCATTGATGAGAAACTTTTTACATTAAAATCCTTGCAGGTTCCTAAATCATCAATTAAGCATTATGGCAACATACAAGTTTTTTAACATAATCACATCTTCCAATTATATACTGTTTAGAAAATACAGATCAGTAAGATACAGACATATTTTCAAAGTGTTCATTTGAGTGTTTTAATTATAATGGAGTTTGACACCACCACTCCAACATAAGCATGTAGTGCTTGGCTAGTAAATCCAAACCCATTGTTAAGAAGGCGGCAAATGTTATGACCCAGAACTGCAAATTAGCAATGTTTCAGAATACAGAAAGCCCTCCAAAATGAGAAGCTGCAAGCATTCCAAAGTCAGTCTCAAAATAATTTGTTTCAAGAAACAGATTTGCCTCAGTGAGCTGATAAAAAAGCGTAGCCCTTGCAAAATCCAGCATTCCTCTGTTCAGCACAGTGTATTTTCTTTCTACAACTACTTAAATTCCACTACTTAGCAGGAAGACATTTAAACTTTTATGGTACTTGTACCTCGCAGCAAAAGAATGTAAGAGGCTGATGCTAAAAAATCATGCACTGAGGATTTAAGGTTAGATCACCTTTTTTTGTTGTTTGTTGTTTTTTTTTGTGTTTTTTTTTTTTTTAATACACAGCATATGAAAATAAATGCCAACTACTGACACTGCAAAAGATTGGCCAACTATCCCCTTTGCTTCAGGGCTACTGCTGTGGCATGAATGACATATTAGCCATCTGTAAAATTCAAACATGCTGGGGAAAATATAAATAGAGAATCCGAATCCACATTTTGAGAGTCATACACTTTGCTAATAGTTTAAACCAATCCTGAAATAGGATGTATCAGTTAACCAATCTGCTTTCCTATACAGTTAAAGTCAATGTGATACATGAGATAAGAAGATTCATGAAAACAATTGTATGTGTAGGCAAAGGATTCCAAGTGTGGGCAACAACTAAAACTGAATGCCTCATACCGCCCATTTGAAATGCCCATACTAAACCCTTTCCAGGCAGCAATATGCTGCATGAGCTTTAAGAGGTAAAAGGGCCCAAAATATACCCCAGATATGTATGCTTGAGTTTACCAGTTGACAGCTAGTTAGCATGACTGAAGTTATTTAACCCAACAGCAGAGTTTGAGGAAAGGAGAAAGTAAACGGTGAATTAGACCCAGAAGAAACTGGAAAACCATGTTTATCAAAAAGCCAAGATGCTGAATCAGGATTGGTAGAGGCCCTTACTGAGTTTAGGGCTAGCCGAGATTGGACTACCCTACTTGTCACAGGGACTGAGAAGCAGAAATCCAGTTGAAGTTCTGAGCCAGCAGCCACTGCTTCCTACAGCTTTAAGACATTGCTTATCAGCTGCCTCCTGCTGCCTTGTAGGGAAATAAGTAACTCCGCACAAGTCCAGCCTAGCCCCCTTGGACAGTCTGCCGCGATCAGCAGAAACTACTGAGAGTCCTCCAAGCGCAGCTGTTGATCCACAAAACTGCAACATGCCGCTGAGAAAAGAGTGATGTTGCTCTCATCTGTAGCCCGTAGTTCCACTTCAAGCACCAAACAGCAGAGCAACTCTACATAAGATATCACCTTGGGAAAGGGTGATGACATGTGTCTAGTTGCTAACACAAATGTTGGTTCAATGTTTTCTAGCTCTATTTAAAGACAAAGCAAAACCACTAACCCCAAATCAGAACACATCACAGTATTATGCACTACTTTTTTGGCATTTCCACTCAAACCAACAGTGTTTCAGTATGATTTGCTGGGGTTTTAGAAGGAATTTTTATCTAATTACTCAAGTTAAAGCATGTTGCTGTTCGAAAAAACACCTAGCAGTAGTTCAGACAGGGATTTCTCACGAATCAGACAACAGATTTAAGCGGTTAAAGGAGAATGACACTAACCGATGTCAAAACTATTTAAGCTATGAAAATACAAACCTACCAAAATCTCCTCACGGAAGCATATTTTGAGCAACCTGGCGAGGAAAGGGGAAGCCTCGAGAGTTTCAAATTCTCATTTGCACTATGCCAAATTAAACAGTACATTTATATTCTGATTCATTTTCCTTCTGCTTACTAGTAAATAAATAGATGAAAACAGTACTATAAACAGTTTAAATTCTATCAAGTAGAAATAATTTCCTGATTTTTCATCCCACAAAAATTTGACTTTTCATCTTAATTTGAAAAGAAAACTAGCTTTGAAATATACTGATATTCCAAGGAATGAAACTGCTGCTTTGCAGAATATGTTTCAAAAGAAGTATCCTCAGTGGTTCACATTTATGTTGGTATAAGCATAATTAGTGTGTATATCAGAAGAACATTCCCCATCAATTTACCTACTTTGTGTATTCATTGTTTCAGAGTCTATCTTTCCTCTTTAGGGTTTTCTTTTGTTTTGTGGAGGATTTTTTTTTTAAGATACTCTTACATAAGAAATGAAAGAAGGTGACTGGTTTATTTAAGACTCTAACCAGACACTTGAAAGCAATTTTTCTAAGTGATGTTCATTAGTTTCAGCGTATTTCCAAAGTGATAGCATAATATTTGTATGGTGACAGCATAATCTCTTGCAAGATCTCTGCTCATTACAGTCAATCATAACCAGTATGCCTAAAGCAAGATTATTTGTGTATTGTTGGTTTTGTTTGTGGGTGTTTTCTTTGGCTTTGTCTTTTGGGTGTTTGGGTTTTTTTGTTTTTTTTTTTTTTTTTTTGGTGGGTTTTTTTTTTTTTATGTGGAAATGGATATTGAAGCTTGCATGTTTGGTTTTTTTTTTCAGAAAGAACAGTTAGAGATCAGTAGTCAGGGTCTCTGGTACTTCGCCATGCTACAAAAGGGGCAGGTTTTAAGAAGAGTCACACCTATCCAATGATCGACCGAACTGCTTATGACTATCAGTCAGTATCAGTATATTGAATGGACTAAGAAGTCGACTGTTCAGTCATGGAACAGAAAAGGTCTGGTGCAAATTGAAATGCCTTGCCTGTCTGTAAATGAGATCTACTAATGAAGGTGCAACAAAAGGTATGTATTAATAAGCAAACCTCCAATGGTGTAATTCTGACCTGTTCAAAGCAGTAATTGCCCTGGTGTTCTCTCTCCCTCTCACTGCAACAGGGACTCAGTCTTACACAGTTTTCAAAGAGTTATTCTGAACTTTTTGCAAGATATAATGTGTCTGTCAGATGGCGGGTGACTGCACCTGCATGATGTTAAAGAATCAGAAATCATTTAAAATCATTGAGATGTGCTGCTTCCACAAAAAAATAAGAGTCTTGGAACACTCCCCACATCAGCTCTTAAAATTTAGCATAGATTTGCAATTGCTTCACAGGGACATTATGCATACAAATGTTTTATATGGATGGAAGTGTTACAAAATTTGATTTTAAAGCATCTTAAACCTGATCCTCAAGCCTGATCTTTATTCACTTTATTCCTCAACCTGATCTTTATTCACTTCTCGGAAGGAAAAGTTAAAATATAATAGCAACATAATGCTAGCGTATTATTAAAATACTTTTACGACTGTTTACACCACCAGAATAGCATAAAGGTTGTAATTAAGAACCAGTCTCTGAAGAGCATTACCTTCTAATACTAATCTACAATTAATTACATCAGACACAGAGAACTTCTGATGCCACTCTTAAACTATGAAAGAAAAACCCCAAACCAAATGGTTTTGTGCAGCGTAGACTTAGCAACTTTATGAAGCAGGTCCCTGTTTGAGTAACTGAGGATGGTGCTGCCAGTACAGGTGTGCATGGGGAAACTGCAACTAACGTGAAGGCTAGGGCAGACCGCTACAAGAATCCTGATGAACGGATGGGCTGGATTTACAAGTGTAATTTAAAGATAGTCTCAACTCAGCTGTACATTAAACCAGTGTCAACACATCTGAGAAATAGGTGAAAGGAAAAAAAAATACAGGAAAAGAGAAAATAGAGGACAGAATAAAAAACATTTAGCAGGTTTAGATAAAGCCCAGCAGGCAATTGCTTTGGAAGCTGAAGCAAAAGATCGCTCCCCAGATAAAAAGAGGACTTGGAGAACTGGTACTGATAGCACCGTTGCAACAAGTATCAAGTGATTTACAAAATAGCCTCCAAAATCTGTAAGATTAGAGAACAATTTCCCTGTGAGGCCTTCATCATATTTTTTGTTTGCATATGGGGACACAGGGGGAAAAAAAAAAATCTTGCAGTATTGAGAGACCAGGCTTAGAACAAGACATTTGTTGAAATTTAAAACATAACAGGGAAACAAACTAGACTGTAGCTGAATGTTACTACATTCTTTGAAAAAACAGTTGTAGCAGAAAACGCTCTTTCTGCACGTTTAGTTAATCTTTCACATTCTCCTCCCCTTGTACTTCTGAATAGGGCATGCCTTAAAGGAACAGCTTTAAGAGACATCAGAAGATCCACAAGATGCAATGGCTTAAGTGACATTATTCCACTCCCCTTCCTTCAGGTAATCATTCTTACTACAGGCAGAAAGGTTATAGGAAAGATTTTGACCATTTGCCCCCCAATAACGTGTCTTTTTGATAGAGCTTTTAAGAGGTACTCAGAGTGTCATCAGGCAGAGCTTCTGCCAATTTTGTATTTCACCTACCAATTTTTAGGTTTTAGTATAGAAAATTGTGCAAATAACTAGGAAATCCAAGACCCACTAATGCACTCCAATGTCTCCTGATGATTGGCATATTACATATTGAACTCCAGATACATATCAGCCCATACATTAAGAACATTAGTATGAGGTATATGTACATGAGTCAAGCAACATGGGTTCACAAACAGAAGCAGAGGATACCTGCTAGATTTCAAACTACTGGTGATGGTTCTTGGTTTTTTATTTAGACAAGCCTCTGAAGAGCTACAAAAACTCTAAGAACTTTCTATAAATAACTTGTTGAATTCGCCACATTGCTTCATGTCACCAGTTTTTATGAAGGAAGACACTATTCAGTGTATGTTATTCCTCACCCAAAGCCAACAGGAAAGCAGAAGCTAAGTGGTTTTGTATGTCTAGCTGCACTTATATTGACAAGAAGATGATCTCAGAGCATATAGACTAGGGACTGAGACACCAAGAGTGAGCAAAGTGACCTGCCTGAAGTGACTGGCATATACATGATAGAACAGAAAAGAACGTTTTTGGGTTTTTTTGTGGTGTTTTTTGTTTTTTTTTTTTTTTTTTTTTTTTTTTTTTACAACTCCACTTTACTTCCTGAATTTGAGAAAAGATCAAATAGAATTTCATAATACTAAAAAGAAATCTAACCAACTCCCTCTGGGGGCTTCACTGGGAACCAGTCAAGTGCTCTTACTGGCCTGGTGGTGCAGGTGGGAGAAAAGTTGCATTTTGGATGGTACGTCCTTGTGGCAACTGGGGAAGGGACGACTCTGAACAAGTGTCTTCACAGATCAAAATGCTAACTTTTGTCTAGAGTCATTCCCATAAGAAAGGAAGGTATCATAGAATCACAGAATCGTTTTGGTTGGAAAGGACCTTTAAGATCACAAAGTCAAGATTGGTTATCTATCTTAATATTCATGTTTTTTTTAAACAACTTCGTTCAAAGGAAGTTAGGAAACAAATAAATAGTTGTAAATGAGCAGTCTAGCACTGTGAACCTATGAGATGCAGTTTCCAAGAAACAGATTCACCGTGAGCTATCCCCTGTCTTCATTCCATCATATTGTGCCTCGTTATTTGCAGATTACAGCTATCCCTTCCAGTTTTGAAATTCAAAAATTTCCTATATACACAGATGCCAACATGACAGTATTCATTTCATACTTGAAACACATTTAAATTAGCCCTAAGACCTGAATCAGCTGAAGGCATAACAAAGCTGGGAGCCTTTCAAAACATAACTAACTAATCATTTTAGGTTTTCCTTGTGACACCAAGCTAATAGGTACAAAATAAATTTACACTGACAAACGAGAATAGGAGCAGAAATTATTTCTAGATTACATTACAACTGCTTAAAACATGATAAAATTTTAATTTGTTTTTCAGGTTTTGAAACAAATACTTCTGAACTAGCTGTATAAAATAATATGAACAATCTCATTTAAGTAGCCACCTCCAACTTTTTTTTTCCTCAAGCTATTTTTTACTAAAAAAAAAAAAAATTTCACATGTACTGCTTCTTTCCCTACCCCAAAGTTTTGTGTAATTGCTAGAATTTACTTTGTATGCATGCATTCATTATTTTACTTTAAAACATTATTTCCAAAAATAGCATTCCGTTTCACTGAAATATGTATGCATTCGAAGTACTGTACTTCATGCTGTCATTGCACTGTATTCAAAGAAGTGATACAGCTTTCTTAGGCCCCAAGCTGAAAATGTACTGCAGCCATATGAGGAGGCACATAATGCTTTCTGCGCCTTTAAGACAAAAATTCTTTGTCAAAGGAAAAAGTAAACTTTGATTTCAGAAAAAAAAAAAAAGCCTGCTTCAATGTCAGAAAAGTGTTGTGTTACAACTGTTTGAGGAAAGCCAAATATGTACAAACACTAAGATGATTTCTCCTCTCCCCCTCCAGCAATGATGTATGGAAATTCAAAGTCACAAAAGCAAAACACAAAACAGAGACAATAAACCATTAGAGATTACTTGCACAAAGACATTTTGAACTGGACATATGAAATACTTCTCAGTAATGATTTTTCATTCCTTTTATTTTAAAAAAATAAGCTTGCTGAAGTGATAAATGCTTTGCATGGATCTTCTTTAAAAAAAGGGAAAACAACCCTCTGAAACAAGGAAAATGACATCTTTATTTGCAAAAAAATATTTGCCAATGTAATTACTAATTCTCCTTTGTTCCATTTCATTCCTTTACATACCCACTCTATGCTGGTAGCTTATTTCACTATTTGTTTTCTTATTTAGACCTTAATGGGAACTTTTTATTGTCAGAAAACAACATATCCTTTGAAAACCTGATACTGCATGCTAACAGTGGGAGGGAGGAATAGAGAGACATGGCCGTAACGAGAGACTAGTAAAAACTTCTCATGTCCCTTGAGCCTAGCCTCTTGGTATCTCGGATACGGCTCACATCATCCCTTCATAAACTGGGAGATGAAAAAAAAAAAAAAATCTTCTTACAGAAAGACAGATATGCTACAACTTCTAAACTTCCTGTGTTTAAATTTTCAGACACAAGCAATGGATTTAGTCCTGTATTCTTATGGGCAGGGTACAAACCAAGCAATAGCCTTTCACGCAGGAAATGAAAAATCAAAAATACAGTCTTACTGGCCTACGAATATAAATGCAACTAGTAAATATGAAAAGAGAATTTCACAACTTTTCTGGAAACTTCAACTATGTCTAGGTTAAACTCAAGAAAATTAAGACTATTTTAAATTAAGAGACTCCCTGCTTCATCATCTTTAATTGAGACACCCCCTTCCTGCCCATAAGTAGGAAGGTAGGATATCAATAAATAGCTTACTATACTTATAAGACTAGTCACTGCCAGCACCGTAGCAAGAGTAAAGCATTAATGATTTTTCTTTTCTTTTCCTCTCCAACCAGAACAACAAATTTCACATACTGAAGTCTGCACAAATAAGACAAGTTTTCTTTATATCTACTGAAATTAATATGTCAATATTCTGTCACACTTATCAACTTATGGGCTTTTGAATAGACATATTGAATTTGACATAAAAAGGCATAGCACAGCTTACAGTATAGCTTCTAAAACTTAGGATTAAATTGAGGGGGGAGGAGGGTAGCAACCCTCACGACAAAGCCAGAAATCAAATGTAACTTAAAACAAAAACGCACACTTCAGTTGAAGAGACTGATCTGACTAAACTTCCAACTTCTCCTTTGAGAAGCACCTGCAGGCAGGAATAAGAATTACCCCAAGTAGCACCTCCATTACTTTGTTCTAGATCATCTTTACTTCTCTGATCAGTGTAAACCAGTTTAGCACCAAGATCCTTGCAAGTATGATGAGTATTAAGGTAAGAGAGTGCATGTAAGGCCTACATTTGGATAAAATTTAGAAACAAGGTAAGCTAGTATTATAAACATACTATTGCCATATAGAATAGTTTCAGTAATACTTGGTAGGTTGTATTTTTTTTTTTCCTCCAAAAGAAAAAAAAAAAGATTGAATTATTAAGGAAAGAGATGAAAAGCTAGGTGAGACTTAAAAATATATTTAAAAAAAGAGGGTTTTAAAGAATGAACTATTCATATATTCAAAAAGGTCTGCATAAAAGCTGCCTAAGTACAGCTAAATAGAACACAAGGAGGAAAAAAGCACAATAACACAAGTAAAGACTTACTGAAAATAGAATATACATTTACACAGTATTTTGGTGTCTGTGAATAGCTAGCGCTCTCACTATGCTAGCTTAGATGAAAGAAAAAATTCAAGTTATGGAAGTCCATCCATGTTCAGAATTCTGCACTTTTCCCTTCAAGCAATATTAAGTACAATTCCTCACTTTCTAAGATGGTGGCATCCATTATGAACTAAAATAAATAACCAATCACAAAAATAAACAAACACAAGAACAAAACCTCAGCCTGAACCAAGGGTTTTGTTTGTTTTTAAAAGGTCATATACACATATTCCCCCAGTCCTAGAGAGAATACATACAGAAGTCTACAGCAAGAAAAATAAAAATGGTGTTTTTACTTCAGGATACATATCAATTAGTAAGAAGTACACATCACAATCCCAGTGTTTGTACTTCTCACAGATTTAAGGAGCACAAGATAAATGGTGGGAAGCACACTGCTGATCCGACACTGTACGTTAAAACAGATTAATGTTTTCCTTCAGATCTTTTTTTTTTTTTTTTTTTGCATTAATATTTTGAAATAAGACCATACATTTCTTCATTACGAAGATAAAGGCTGTGAGCTCAGGCTGCACAAAGAGCTGATCTATAATACAACCATCAAGATGGTCCAGGCTTTCCGGCAGTATTTTGTATTAATAGTCAGCCTGATCAAAAAAATGATCTGTTTCATAGTCTATGGACTGACTCTTAAATCAGGAGTGGATTACCAGATTGCCTTTAAATAATCTCTCAAAAAAATACTACTTAAGCAGCTATTCAATGGAAATACCTTGCTTACAAGACCTGCTCTGAATTTCACAAAAAGATCCAAATAACTATCCCAACAGAGTAAAAGTTCCGGGCTTCTGGCCGTAAAAAGACTGCACTAGCACTCTTGGCTTTGTGAATAATTCTCTGTTCTCCTTGAGATGTTAGTCACTTGTCCTGTTACTCCTCCAGCCCTGCACTTTTATATAATACATTAAGAAAGAAGTAATCTTTCATATTCAACAAGACATTCCAACTCAAAAGGTACACATACTATTTGGGGGAAAACACAATCTAATAAAATTCATTTTCTTTTCAGCCAAAACTAATTTTACCCTCTTCCTAACTCCCTTTCTAATTTATTCCACTATAAACTCCTCCTCTCCCTTCTTGAGAGCTTCCTAAAATCAGGTCTATATTCATACACAAGATTAACCTCATAACGCTTAACTCTGAAGTAAAACTAAAATACCTCCTTTTCACTGTATTTTTATTGATTTCCATAAGCTCACAGAAATAATCCACCCTGAATTATGTACAGTAATGCATCTTTTTAGCAGGAACGATAAAGTGACTGTCCTGGGTTAATGGAGCCTGTAGGTCCACTCCAATACCAACCTGACTATGTGCCTGCCGCACCCCCACATTCTCCTGCTCTGTCTTCTACCTTGCGTGAGTTTCCTCCCTCCAACACCAATACATAGCTACCTCTCTATGACTGCTAGTATATAAAAGCATTTTTCCATTAAGTCTCTTGACATATGGAAGCACACCAAATGGGTTAGAGTGCTTTCAGATTTTCTTTTTGTAAACCTCAACAAGGTTATAATAAATTATAACAGAAATGTACTCCAAATCAAAGCATGTAGTCTACACTTGCAGTGATAAATTCTAGTGACATTTGAAGTCTGCATAGTTTTACATTTCAAACTGAAGATCTCAAAAGACATCTGGTAAAGACAGGTCAACATTTTTAAAGGATGTTTTAATATGCTTTACTCTGCAGACTTTACCACTTCTTATGAAAATTTGCATAGAAAATACCTTGCCTCTTGAAGATGAATGCAAATTCAACTACAATGTTGTTTAAATTCATATTCTAGTAAATTTTTGAATAAGCGTTGGATTGATGGCCTCAGAAAATTGCGACAATGAGCAGATTTTAAGCTAATAAATAGGTCTTGTGAAAATAAGTTGTTCTTGAACTCATAAAGACATCTTTTTTTTTTCCAATGTCACCACAGAGTGTTATCTCAATTTAAGCTACATTGATTTGGGGAATTAATGACACTACTGAGATGAACTCATTTCAAATTACCACAACTGCACACATTAAAATCCAAATTGCAGTGTATGCCTAAGGATCTATTATTCAGACTTTATTAATACAAAATGTCACCTGCTCAGTCATGTCTCAAAACAACCATTCCTTACTGAATAACATGTGGGGTTTAATTCTATTTGGCTCTGCATTGCCCAAAACCAGTCTGAGAAAGAATAATGCATCGCCAGGGTTGCTGATTAACCAGCTCACTACAGTTTCATGTTGCTAAATTACTCGATTGGGATGTAAAGGAAAATGCAGTTTGTGTCACCTCTCTCTCTCTTTAAAAGCCAGCCTACAAAGCATAATCAGAAAGAAATTTTTTGCTCTTTGGTAGATGGTTTTGGACAAAATAGGTTCATTTTTCTCTCAGCCATGCAATTGCTGAGCCCTTTCCAGGTTACTGAGTACAGACAGACTGCAAAAAGTAGAAGTAAACTGCAGCTGGGTGTGGTAAGAGGCTGCAGTAGCTTCTTTTCAGCATTGGTGGTTTCAGAAATAAATAACTTAAATAAGTACTGATAAATTATCAGCATCAAAAATGTATGAAGTACAGTGAGCAGTAGGGAGAGAAAAGACAAAAGCTTTAACAGAAACAACATATTTACCACTGTTTTAATGGGGCATGCTTATGCTTTTTCCCTGCTCTTATACACAAAGTTCTTGCATGAATTTAGTTTTTATCAGGTAGACTGTTTCTGTAGACATCTGGCATCCAGGGAATGAGTGGCCTCCTGCACTAAGCATGTCATTAGTGATGCTGATAAACTAGAAAAGAAACATTACTCCTCTGCTTTGTGACAAGGCAGAAACTAAGTTCCATGTGAAAACTACAAGTTATTACATGAATTTGTTGAAGCAAGTACAACAGAGGGGAAAAAACCAAACAAGCCTACTCTCTCTCAAAAAGGCAAATTATTATTTTTTTTGTAATCCAGATGGAGACCTGGATGTTGGATTCCACTCTTATCTATAGATCAACTTAACATTTACAGGAAAATCTGAAAAAATTTTTTTCTTCCTTTCAGTCTTGTACCATGTCTTCCAACCAAAGATCCAGAGTGTTAGAAGCAGTCTACAGATTAGCTGTAAGTATCTATCATTCTGAATACATGCAGTAATGGACCAAATCTTCATGTGACCCTAAGAAAAACATACATATCCACCAAAGTGCTCTCTACTCACAAGAGGGAACCAGCTAGATTGTTTTTTTTCCCTGAAAAGGGGTCATGAACAAAATCATCACAGAAAAGTATTTTTACATACCTTGCAATGCCAAAACTCTTCTGAAGTCCTAATGGTTAACAAGGATTTCATAGGATGAACCAAGTTTTATAAAATTTTTAGAATAATTACAATATGTAACTTTTTAAAGCACTTCAAGACTACATAAACAGAAAACATTCAAAGTGTTTTGTTTGAATCCAAGTTAACTACAGCATAGCAAGTGTAAGATGACTACACTTAATTGCTTGCACACCTTATCACTGAGCAAAGAAACCTTTATATATATATGCATACATATATATAAAATCAATTTACAATTTATTATCAAATTTACAAAAGTTATCACACTTCCATACTAATAGGCAAAAATATTTTTTGTCCTCTACAAAAATTTTAACTTTGGACCACATCTGAAGAGTAAATCAAAACAGTTTCTTATATACAAATCCATGCATTTATATGCCCAATACCCAATAAATTTGAGATATCTTTTTAAGACAGCTTTTAGTACAGTGCTTACATTCTGAATTAAAAAAGCAAAGGACTCTGAAAATAAGGCAAAGCTATTGATTTTAAATTTATTTGAATTCAAGGTGAAGAAACTGAAAACAAAATATAATTTAGTCAGAATATTGTAGCCCTTAGATTTATCTTTAACTATTGAGGGTTTTTTTTTTCCATAAAAGACAGCTAAGTAGAACTAATCAATGCCATCTGTATATAGTTTAATTATAGTTTACTGAAAAGAGTTTAACTTTGTAGTTATGGAGGAGAAAAAAACACAATTATGAAAGGACAGAATAACAGCCATGCCCTGCAGAGTCAGAAATCCAGAAGATGTGAAAAAACCTTTTCCTAACAATATGACTTTGTCATAATTTCTGTAATAAATCATAAATTTGAGTGCTTGAAAAGAGAAATTCCTCCAAAAACCTGTGCTGAAAGTGTAAAGTTATAATATATAAATAAAGTTATAATATATATAGGCTTATTAGTGTGACTGTTCTTCAACAATAAGGCAAAAATGAAGGCTATCATACAAACAGAAATGGAACTCTTGTTTCTAATATAATTTCAATACATTAATTTCACAACTTCATTTATTATTCTTTAGCAAGTCCTCACATCACACGAACTGTTATATCAGTAGACCAGGTTGTATGCCCTCACACATGGTGACAGAGAAGATGTTACAAGTCTGAACTGCAAGCTGTACAAATCATACAAGACGCAAGGCAACAGATGGAGTCTTAAGAACAAAGCCTGAGACATCAGCAGAAGTCTCAATAACAGCATCACCATGTGTAAATGATGGTACTAAGCACAATTAAAAAAATATCTGCTTCCCAAAATAACTTCACTCAGGCCGAAAAATCAAATCACTTTATATCAGTAACAGAAAAAACAACTAGAAAACTACCTATCCTTTAAAAAAAACCCACCGTGTAACTGAAACAAAATGTCAGAATGGCTTGATATAGCACAAATCCGCTCCACTGATAATACTGAAATATCTGATACTTTGCAGACTTAAGAACAAACTAAGGAAACATTAGCATTACTCTGAAAGAAAAAAGGAGCACCACACATGACAGCTACCTCAATTTAGACGATTCTCTCTCCTACTCTGGAAAACCCTACCTAGATTTCAATTCATGAACACAGTTGGAGCAACTGTTGATTCTTGAGCAGTTCTGAGGATGCTGTTGACTATGAAGAGTTCTGTTCCAAGGTTCCTGACTTGAGAAGCCAACACACCATCACACATATATAGACTGCTGCTAGCTTTCTTCCCTACCCTCTCAAGGAGGAAGTACCATCAAGGCCCACAACAGATTTCTAGTATTTAGACATACTTGATTTGTGAAAAGAAGGTGGGACAGAAGAAAAATTAGACAGGGATGTGTGTGTGGTTTAATTTTAAAATATGAGACAGTTTCTCTTTAATTGCTTTTCTCCCAGTCGCTCTAACGTGTTTTGAGCAAGTGTAGAAATGACATTTGTCTCAATCAACTCTAAATGAACAAACAAATATTAACAGTTTGCACCTCTAGTCCTTCTGGAAGGAACTCTCAAATCAGTTAATGAAGCCTAACCTATGTATTTGGATTCTTCCCCCTTGCCACTGCCCACCCCACGTTGTGAGTGAGGGCATACAGGGTACTATGCAACAAAGCTGGAGGTGGTCTATCACTACAGTACAAGCCCATGACAAACTGTAGGTAGGATTTCAGATTACACCCTTCTTGTTTTCTACCTTAAAGTGAAGGTAATTGTTTCTGTCAGACTGCCACGAAATTAAAGCACCTGGTAGAACTGGCAGCACAGAAAGCACATTTGCCAGGTATACTAGGTTAGTGTGTTAAGGATGACTTCAAACTACGTAACCTAATCTGCAGTCTTTACCAACCGAGAACTTCAAGGTTGTTTATCAAAAGGAGTTGACTGAAGGGAGCTAGTTTAAAGAGCATTTGCTCTTGCAAGGCCATTTTTTAGGTCATGGTCTAAAAAGTCACACTGTAACCAGTGCACAGGAGTTTTTTTCTATAAACTTTCTTATGCTTATTAAAGAAGTGCAAAAATTCAAAGTTATTTGCTTGCAACATGTCTAAGAAAACAAAAGCCCTTTAAGTTTAAGCTAAATATCCTTGTTCTTGATACAGTTTCTTTTTTATCTAGAATAGGTAGCAATAAAAGTAGTATTTCATATTCTATGTTAAGCAACATTCCTATTTATATTGTAAGTTATGTTGTATAATTTTTACTTTACGTTTTTAATCAATATTCTTAAAGTAAATTGTATGCACATTTCCCACCCTGATATTGGTGCTACTGATGCAGTTTTTGCACTATTCCTTTTCTTGTTTGTCAACATATTTTCAAAAAGCCTTATGTTACAAAATCCCTGAGCTTAAAAATAAATAAATAAATAAATGATAAAATACCCAAGTTTCTCTCTCCAAAATACTCAAAGGAATAGATGATGCATTTTATTTTATTTTTAAGGCTAAAGAGAGAACAAGGTTTCATCATACCAAACTATTAGAGAAGAAACTGTTTTAGTGCATCCAAAAAAACCCTAAGCATAGAGAAAGTAGATAAACTACTGTGTAAATGGACTAACAAGTGGGAAAAGAAAGCTTTACAGAAATTTTGTATTAGTGAAACGGAGGTAAATGTCAGCCCAAATGGTAACACGATCAGTCAATGCTCATGATTGCAAAAAATGTTCTGCTTACTGCAAATCATTTTCTAGCTTCTATATATATAAAAAAAAAAAAAAAATGTTGTTTTTCAGGGAGAGAGACTTGGTCTCTGGAGTCCTAATTAAGAGTTGTTTTACTATAGAAAAGTCATGAAAAATAGTGCCAGAGTTCATGTAGGAACTAATCTCCATTTAAATCAACAGATTTGAGGTCAAGCCAATTTCAAATGAAGAAGAAAACAAGAAAGTGACTGTTAGCAAGCTGAAAAGCAAGACTCTACAGTAGTATAAAGCAGTAAATATTGGTGCTATGAAGGATCCCAAGGACCTACAATGCTATTTAAGGCCCCTTGGGCTGGATCTTATGTCTATTCTAGGCAAGAAAGTAGCTACCCTTGCTTGTCTAAATCTAGATAGATGAACAGAGGTATCTTACAAGACAAGGAGAGAACATGGACACAAGTTCACTGAAGAACTGGCACAGCTGTTTCATGTGTCCTGCAGGGTTTCCCAAAGTCCAGGGCACAGGCAATGAGCAACAGAATAGAAAAAGAACATTTAAAGGAGAGGAACAATTACAGTTGCCTAGAGCTTTTCTTCAGGGACAGTAAAGACTTTCACATATTTCGTGTCTTTACAATGTTTAACATTGTCCAGTGGGTAACAACAGTGGTTGCTTTATTTTCAAGGTGAGATCAGCAGATTCCTGTAGTATTCTAGTAGTCTTATAACAACTTTATTAGTCCTTGTTTAGCAACTGAGGAAGTAAACTCAAATCTTAGGCCTTTTTGTTAATTTGTAGGGGGTTAAAATGGACAATAAAGAATTTTAGTCAGATAGAGGGGTTTTATTTTGAATTTGTTTTCAAATCCTCATATTAGAGACAGTAAAGATCTATGTCTCCAAATAATTTTCCTCATACTTTTCTGTTTTTAATTAAATTAATATTAGATGTATATTGTATTTCAATATCACTACAAATACAAAAAAAATACTTGAGTACAAATAGAGCTTTTTTCCCCAATTATTTCCAATAATAAAATTACCTCCACTATTTAATATAGGCACACACTGTGAATGCTTGGGGCTTTCTCTTGAAGTGTCATTTAAGTTAAAGACAATTGAATGTGGATTATCTATGTCAACATCTTGGTGGAAGCTTAGCTGTGGAGGAGGAAACCCTTAAAGAAGCACCACTTGTGCCCCTACTAAAGCATTATGCAGAAGAACTTGTAATTTTTGTGATTTCCTAAAGTCATATAACATCTTCTGACCAGTACCGGCCAATCTCAGTATTAAAATCTCTGTCTAAAACAGAAGTTGGGTAGAACAAACTACAGCTACATTAGGATTGTTCCTCCCTACCTGCTTTGAAAGCATTTAGACATAGGCACAAGTTTCAAAACAATTCCTACTCTTTTACTATCGCTATTAAACAAACTGGCCTTCCAGAGTGTGTTCATTCACTAGAGCAGGACGTTTATCATTGTCATGCTCTTTTTCAGCCAAGCATATGGAGTTTTTCCCTTTCTAGGTTAAGTCTTCCATGCCAGATGGGCACATGAAGCCCCAGAGATTACTTGCAAAGCTGCACAGAAAACTGAAATACAGACCAGAGGAAAGAATGCTCCCAATGGTTTGTGTTACAAGGGAACCAATTTACTGAAATGACAAAACTTCCCTATTCACATTTAAGTTTGCATACATCATTGATTGCCTATACTGGGATGTAAGCAATTGGGAAGGAAAATAAAAGCCTTCAGTGAAAATTAAACACCCAGAAACATGAAAAATAGGAATAACAACTTCCAGGATTTTTGCTGGGATTTCTTGTAGATACCTGTAAGAAGGACAGAACTGTCCAGTATGAAATGTGAGAAAGATGGAAGAAAGCCACCATCAGTGTTTGGTGTTCAATGGGGCACAACTTCTCTCAACAGGAATCTGCTTGCACGTATGGAGTACAAATGACATTCCAGCACAGGTGTAATTAAATATTATTCCAGATCTTCGAAGAGAAATTCCAGGATACATTTGAGAACACAGATTTCCACTCCTGAGCCAACATTTTTCAGAAGCTGTTTGTTTTTCCTTAAAGCGTGCAAAGCACTGAGAAAGCAGCGTGTTGCTTTGGTGTCTTTGTTTTCAGAAAAAGAAGGTACAAGACATTTTTGGAAGGATCTAGGGAAGCACAGAGACACCTGGAGTGCTTTCTCCAGGTGTTGTGAAAGGAGATTTCCACTCCTCCCCCCACCCCACAGGAGGCTTCTCTTCCTCACCCTTGGCATTCACTGAAAACTGAAAGTTAAGAACTAATTTGTCACTGTATTGGCTTAACTAGATAGCATGCCGCAACATGCATTTTAAGTATACCGGATTTCAAGCATTCTGAATTTATATGTTTTCTCCTCCAACATTTATTGCAATCTTTTCACCTTTTACATACAGCAAACTATAACGTAGTTACTGAAACATCTGCAGTACTCAAGGATACACAATATTAATTGCTCAATCAACCTGCATTGACACACTGGATTTAACATGCCACATTGAATTACTGATCATTTTTCTAACCATACCAATTCAATCTGGGGCAGAGACATCTGCAGTTCAGAGCTGGCGTAATTTTTAAACACCTGCTTCCTTAACTACTGTAGTTTCACTAGTTTGAACAGAAGAGCACACATCATACCTTGCACATTTTGGTGCCTGACTACACACTTTATAAATATTTCATTAACTCGTCCTCACTCTTGGGAAAAATTTCTGCATTTTATTGGAAACAATAGTTTTACTAGTATACTATACACTGAATCGATTTATTCTGTACTGAAGTTGCTTTAATTCTTTTTAAGAAAACCCACAAACATGGTATTTTTTGAGTGTTGTTCTAATACCAAGGAAGAGAACATGTATCAGTACAAACATGCTTAAATCAAATGCCACCATCGCCTTATTAATGTTCTCCATTTTTTTTAATTAGAAAAATATATTTTTAAATATACTAGAAAGGAAGAAGGGAAATGTATATCCAACAATCCCCTTTAACTTGATAATACAAAGCATTTAACAATAAAAGCTAAAGGGAATATTAAGCTAAAACTTTTATAATTTTCAAGTGTGGTGTTGTCAGAAAACAGAGATTGTAATTTACAGCATACTTTCAGCCTTTTTTTCCCCATGAGACTATCACAACTGCTATACAGACCTTGTCACACCACACAACAGAATTGTGATTTTTACTATAAAGTAAGGATTATTTTGCAAAGAAATTAAGGAACATGAATATGGTAAAAAGCATCAAGCATAAATAGCTTCAGCATTTTCTATAAAACTAAGAACAACATTCAACTTTTAAGATGACTACACAGAACTGTAACTTACCAATTAAATGAGATTAACTATTGGACGTTCTTGTAGCAATAGTGCTTAGGAAGCAATGCAACAGTTGTATTTTATAGTTTATGATCAAAAAGAAAGTATTGCTCACTCTTACTATTTCCCTGCTTCGATAGCAGAATGTGCCTCCTATCTCTATGATTTGTCCTTGCCTACCTCATTAAGCTCCTGATCTTCACTAAGAAGCCATGAAATATAAATCAACTGAATCTAGATTACTTCCTGACAATAACTGAAATAAGCACAGAGCTATCTTTAGTAAATTCACTGTTACTCTAAGAAGTTCAGGAGAGTAGAAGAACAGAGACAAAAGACACCCAGCTGTGTAAGACAAGGCTCACCACCTGACAAATTTGCAGAACAACAATTAAAATACTAGTCTGAGTTGTAAATCAGAGTAACCTGAACTGAGAACTTACATTTTTAAAAATTACTTCTGTTACAATTAGGAACCACACTGATTTTATTTTCTTATCTTATAATAAATCTTACAGACAGAAAACCAATGCATATTATCTTTTGTCCTAAATCTTTATAAAAGCTTTTATGCTCCAAACTTCAGCATTGTGACAAATACTGTGGATGTAAGATGATATCAGATTGTTTTATTCCCCTGTCAAGCATCCTGTCGATGAGAAAATGAAAGACTTGTTCCTAAGATTACTTACCCATGAAGTTCAGATAGCTCTCTCCTCCAAGTGCATGAGTAATGAGACGAATCATTTTATGAAGCTGTATTCCACGATCAATAACTGGAGTAAGAGGTGCGAGCACGCTCATGTTTGTATACATCTCTGCATCCATCAGTCGAAACGCCAATGTCTTATCGCCTACAAGCGCCTGTAACAGTTCAAAAATAAGTGAAGAAAACCCTTGGGTGTACTAGAAGTTTTTCTAACATTTTTTTAAAGCAGGCACACTGTATCGAGACCTGACTGTCCGTTTTCCCCTTGCAACCCTCCATGTGGTTACTGGGGCTCCCCGCTCTGATGGGAGTGTGAGTATCTGATCAATAAACTAGCAGCTGTCTAACCCCTGTTGTGGTCCTACATTTCACCTAATGGGATCGAACTGCACAATTACTTCTGAGAATGTTCTTGCCTACAGATATCAGATGTGAAATGTCAGCGTCAACTCAATAAGCCACAAGTGACCTACCATTTGCGACCTGACCATTTTGGAATTGTTATAGACAACACAGAAAAGAAAGCAAACATCTCAAGTAAAGTTCCTGGGATGTACAAATAAAGGGCTATTAACAACATTCCTGATTTAGAGATGCAGAGTGAATATGAAACGTTCATTTATATGCTATCAAGAATGTGATTGGTTTTCTGTGATTTCACACAAGAGAGAAAAACAAACTAGGAATTCTGTCTAAAAACAGTGACTGAATTACCAACTTGCTAGTGCTTACTGTTACTTGATAAAGGCCACACTAATGCTATGTAACAAGGATTATTCTAATATATTAGCATGCAGGTAGTTGAAAGTGTTTTGGAGCATTTGTATGTAAATAGCTAATTTTTGTTCAGTTAGCCCAATTCTCATCTTGTACTCTAGCATGAAAACTCACTACACTCCAGAGAGACAGATGAGTTGCAAACAGGTCTAGCTGAAAAGCACCATAATCTTTTAGTTTTCCAATTCACAATGTAACGGCATATACAGATGATTCCTTCAAGGAAAAAATAATCTTTTAAAAAAAAAATTCCTGTGCAACAATGGCAAGACAAATGACTGCAATGAACAATTGCAAAAACTAACTCTTCTCTGGACTCACAATGTGGCATTTGTTAGTGTTACTTAATATGCCCTAATCTTTCCATTAGAAGAGAAGGTAAATGTGCCCTATTCATGTTTTCTATGCCAGCCATGATTTTATAAACTCTTATCCTTCCCCCTTCGATGATCTCTTTTCTACCCTGAAAAGTCTTGGTTTATTTAGTTTTCTTCTTAGAAAGCCAATCCACACCTGCTATTACTCTTACCAACTCTCCCACAGCGTTTTTTCCAGTTATGCTGCATATCCTACCAAATCTGCCTCCGACATCCAAGATGCACACAAACCATGACAGACTACAGCGGCATACTGATTTTGCTCTTTGCTCTCCATTCCATTCATAGTAATTCCAGTACTGTATCTGCTTCTTTGACAGCTATTTGCATTGAGTTGCTATTTTCACACACTTCTTACAACCACGAGGCCCTGTATTCTGACTGGAAATAGTCAGCTCATCGCTCATTATAACACATAAGAAACCAGAATTGTTTCAGCCCCTCATGTACATCACTTCAAGTATCTTCAGACTGAATTTTATCTACACTCCCATTTTGTTTCTCTGTCCTACTTTTCACATATCATCCTGGTGTACGTCTGCAACAGTCTTTTTTTTTTTTTAGGTTCAAAATAAATAGATCTTCTTCCCAAATATAAGATTCTAAAACAAAAATACATAGTGATATGGAAAACAACTCAGTTGATAAAATCCAGCATGAAATAAAAGAACAGCAACAGTAATGTTATATGTCACGCTTTAGGATGAAGAATCAGCTTTTGTAAAAGCAAATAATCACAGAATAATGTGCACTTCTTCCAAGTAATACCTTAAGTTCTTTACCAGGATTGGGACTCTTCTCTCATGCCTTAAGCAAACACTGTGTAACAGCCTTTGAGATAAGAATGTAAATAGGTACACAAAATAAAGCTGATAAACTCAGAATTCTCTTTTTAAAATAAAATATAGGCCTTGTTTTGGATACTTCTGTTGATATTTACTATAAAAGGTATAAGAAATAGAATATCAACCTCTTATGTAGAGCAAAGAGTTGAACATAGGTTACTTAAAAAAAAAAAAAATCCATTTTCTAAAAAAAAGGTTTAAGTTCCTAATTTTAAGATTCTCAACCGATACGTTTTCTGATTCTTCAGAAACAACCATTACAATGATTGTGGGAGAGGAATGTTATCCAAACTCATAATTACTCTTTCATTTTTCCATATACAGAACCATTACAATTGCTCTATTTTGAACCAAACTGTTAAAGAATATTTCATTCAGATCTCAAAAGAGAATGTTAGCAATCCTTTCAGAGAGGAAACATTTTCTTGAAGGGAATACAACAGTCGCAAACACTGATTCAGTGAACAAATTTGCTCAATAGTGATATTGTTTATGCTTATCATAAATAGTGCTCCAGCTTACTTTACGGAAACCAGATTTTCAAAGGTATGGATTACGTCCTTCCTATGTCCTATGACAGGCAGGCAAAACAAGAAGCTAGGACTCATTTCTTAAAACCAAAACAAAACTGAAAAATAACACCCACCCACTCCAAACTGGAGTTTGTTTAATCCTTTATTAAAAAGAAGGATCAAAACAAAAAAAACCCACAAGAAAACCCAACCAAAAAAATGAGCAGTAGTCCAGATCTACCTGTCTCTGAAATCGTTGCCTATTCTTCTCAGCTCTTAGGCCTCATTTTTAAAAAGCAAAATCCACCAAGCCTCTGAGCCTCATCTTCTACTTGCTTATATATAAGCAAACAGATAAAATACCTGGTCATGGCTCTCCGCATATGCAATGTATTTTTCTTCATACCGTCTGTTTGTTAATGTATGAACAATATTGCCCATATTCCAGTCTTCATCTTTCAGCTCCTTAATTATCTGCAGAAATAAAGGGAAGATCATTGAAAAGTTATTGCTGTTTTAATTAAAAGCACATTACTAGCTTTCTGTATTATCTTGGCGCAGAAATTTCCAATGGATTGTGAACTGTACTACTTTAACTTCTCCTATTCCCAAGTTTTGAAGCGATGAGCTTTCCCTGATAATCCAAAGAGATTTTTTCTTTTGAATTCCACTACATAAATGTAACAACTAGAACACTTTGTTTCTCCTGTACTTCCACGTATAAGCACGAACAACAGGACCCACCATCTATCACGCAAAGCCTCTGATACAGTGGGCATTGTGACAGATAGGAGCTGCAAGAAAGCACTGCACCAAAAATTTGGAAGAAATACGTCGACATGCCCCTATCTACAAACAATATTGAAATAAGTCCTGTATTTCAAGCAACCCTGGCATACGGCAGCTTCCAGCTACAGCTTAACCACAGGGCTGTGTGGTGGAGAACGGATCACTGCAAGATAGCACTATGCTATTGCCATGAAATACACAATAACATGAGAAAGTGCTTAGTGCAGGGACTTGCACATTCCCCTGATCTGTGAATTCTCCGTCATTACAAACCACAGTTTCAATGCCAAAGGTCTGCAATACAAAACAAGCTTTACATTTTTTGCCATGCTAGCTCCTGATTTTTAGCAATTTAAATTAAATTACATCAGTAGGAATGTTCTGACTCATATGACACCACTTCCTCCATCTTCTAAATCTAGTCCAATTTCAGTGTTAGTCCTTTCTTTTTTCTAAAGTATTTTATGGCCCTCCATTAATCGCTACAACTTAAATACATATACATAAATATATAGACGTAAAAATAAAAGTGATAAAAAGAGAATAACACCAAGATGGCTGATAAGATGCTGTAAAATTTAACGTTCTGATTGTAACCGTCCATGTACTCCTAAACAGCGTTTTTTTTTAACTCTATAAATTCTGGCTCTGATCACATTCAGGTCCCTATGCAGCATCATATTATGTACTATATCTATCTTTAACCTGAACTAGTACAGCCACTGTTAAGACAAACAGTTTATCTTTCTTAGTTTTACAGATCCCTCAGAATTAGTTCATGGAACCCTGGAGATCCTTCAGGTTTAAAAACTGATTTTAGGAAGTGGCCTAGAAAACTTGCTATTAACAGGTACGTACTTAAAAGCTAGAGAGAAATGAGAGCAAGCAGTATAGGACAGTTTGATAACAGCTGATAGACTCTGTTTCTAAACTTTTCCCTTCCAATCGTTTCAGCTGTATTTTTGTCTCAAGGTGTGGTAACAAACTACGTGCATAGGCTCTTTCTCTGACTCAAGGTCTTCTGTTGTGCTTGCTTATTTTCAGTTTCCGTAGCTAGAAGCTTACTGCTTGCATCACCCTATGTTCTTTTACAATCAACACATTCCTAAACAACTGGACTAGAATATCTAGACTATCATAGCTAGACTATCATAGCTGAATTTACACCCAACATCCCGTCAGCGTGTCAAGCATCCATGGGCTGTCCCATATAAAGTACATGCTTAGGCTGGGAGATTTTTTTCTCCAGTTAAAGAACAGAACTTATTGCAGGATATGTATGTTTCCTCTCCAAGTATTGCAAATTAAAATAAGCAGACCATATTAGAGATTGCTAAATTAGATTATCCATCTTTTGCCCTTGTAAAATTCTACAGTTTGTTTTTTTCTTTATAATATGAACTCAGCCACTTGGCATTTTGCCTACCTAGGAAATTGTTCATCTTTGCCTGTCCTGAAGTGCTGTAAGGAAGTTGAAGGTGTAAGGGAAAAAAAAATGGCCTTTACAAGAAGGCGTTTCTTGATACTACAAAAATATGAGCCCTCACTGCATTCAAGGGTCTAAATTACACGCTCCAAAGTTTAATGAAGCTGTCCCTGTTGGAAAAGCTGGCAGGTTTGTCTTCTGAGTGAAAAGAAGAGGTCTGAAAACTGTTTTTCAATCGATTTTCCACCTCCTAGTTACAAAAGTGAAAGACGCTGAAAATAAGTTAATTTGCTTTTTATTTTAAGCTACTCACTATATTTATTGATGCATTAATGCTCATACAAAACATTTATTATTTTCAGATCATCATGATAGCCTGAGGGAATTGGATGCAACCTCTTATCTAACTGAAAAACATTCTCTAAAACACCAGCAAAAGCCTTTTGAGATCATTTAGTGTTTAATGCCTTTTCTTGTGATTCTCTCTATTAAGGAAAAGGTGATTTAAATCCTTATCATAGTCCACATTTATTAGTATATTATTGTTATTGAAGAGCACTTACAGATTTTTATTATTCTTTTTGTAGCACCACTGTACTGATTGCTGGTGTTAGTATAATCCACTTACGTTTACTTTGGTTAAACTTTCAGCTCTGTGTTCAATGTCAATTACTATGCCCAATTTCAGGAGGGTTTGTTGTATGGTTTTGGTTTGTTTTTTTTTTTGTTGTTGTTTTGTTTTTTTTTAAGATTTATATGCATATGGTTAACTTATTATCTACTTGTTCACATTCGATATAGACTACACACTCCTCAGTGGTTGCAAGATACAGGTTATTTCAAATGAAATGAATCTATGTGTATTGTACGAAGAAAACAAATATCAGCTAGAGTGCAAAGAATAGCCCCTGAACTTACTCATCTTCTGAAACCTACATGATATCTGACGGGTCTCATTTCAGCTACGAATACCTGTGCTCAAGCCTGTCAGAATTTATTTTAATAGGACATTAACAGAAGAGAGAGTAAAATTTGTCAGTAGGATTCAGAAGTGTTTTTGTATATGCAGAGACAGAGAAACATCCCACTTTGAATAGCAGAACATATTTTTTTAAGAAGTTCTCACCTGTATCCACTTATCTGGAATAGCCATGGCTAGTCGATAATCAAAACCCCCTCCTCCCTCTGCAACAGGACGACAAAGAGCTGGCATTCCAGAAACATCCTTAAATTAAAATAAAACAATGTAATTTGCATAGCATTGCAATTTTTAGTTCATATTTTCTACCATACAGTAATATTTCTACACAAACACACTGTAAACTATAAAGAGCTTCACAGATTGTCCTGGGTAAGAGAGACAAAAAAAAAAAAAAAAAAATCAGTGAGTGATTACTACACCCAGATTTACTGTTTGAATGCAAAAATTACAGGGAAAAACATTATGACTTCTCTCTTCAAATACTCTACTACAAAATATTTTAATAGAGCAGGTATTTGAGGAGGAAGAGACCTCAGTAGATGCAGAATTTGAAATAATTAGCTCTCTTGAGCTCCAAGTAATCAATAGAAAGTAGAAAGTCACTGAAAGACAAATTAAACCTTCATTTTGTTTATTGATATTTTGCATAACAGATGGCATAAAAATAAAAGGCTGAATATAAAGTACAGTAAGAAAGAAAAATACAATCCCTACTTTTTTCCCTAAATGCACAAAACCAAGACTATTGATCCAGCTAGTCCTGGAAAATGACGTGCTCTTACTGTGTAATTTTCCAGTTTCATATTGATGGAGGCTGATCATTCTTAAATTCATAATTCAAAGCTGTTAAAATAAATATTTATTTCAACATTTTGTTAGGCAGTTATGTCACATCGCTTTCTTTTTCTGAAGTTAGATTTTCTATACAGAAAATGTAAATCTCCAATAATTGTAAAATATCTAACAGTACTCAATTTGATTAACTTATGTCACTGAGAAGCCATTCCACCACAATGGTTATGGATTAATGTACACCTCTTGCGTCTACACAAGAGAATTTATGGAATTAAATTCTCACTACAACCAGGGTTTAAATTAGGAAGTTCATTCTGGTTTTCTGGATTCAATCCAGTTTTCAATCCAATTGCTGCATTAGACTAGTGGAAAAGATATTTGTACTTGAAGTTATACATACATACACATACATGCATACACCTCCCCACCTCCCTCCACACTGACATAAGTGAGGAGACCGACCACATCACCATGAAGCTCATGGATGGCATCCCAGGGGGTGGAAGGCAGGGCTGGCATCCAGAGGGACCCTCACTGACTGCAGGAATCGATCAACAGCAAGCTCAGGCAGTTCAGCAAGGGCAATTGTCAAATCCTGCCCCTGGGATGGACTAAACCCTGCATCCATCCAGGCTGGGGCCTGCCAGGCTGGGGAGCAGCTCTGCTGGAAAGGCCCTGGGGCTCTGGGCCAGCAGCAAGCTGAGCCTGAGCCAGCAGCCTGCCCTGGCAGCAGAGATGGCCACCAGCATCCTGGGCTGTATGAACAGCAAAGCCAGGAGATCAAAGGAGGGGATTATCTCCCTTTACTCATCAGTCATTAGATCACGCAGAAGACTGCATCCACATTTCCACACCATTCCATATGCTGTAAATACCAAAATTTAATGAAGCAGAATTTCTTTCCAAACTTTTAGATATTAGAAAAAGAAGTTCAATAGCTCTCCTAAATCAGTCAGAAAGAATAAAAGGACATTAATGCTCTCCAAGTTATGCAGGACAAGATGATCCAAAACAAAAGCCATTCTCTGATGCTACAATGCCTACCTGGACAAGGGTGAAAGTCTGAGATTTAAGGTAGCTCCCATCTACTTTATTCACAATTTTGAAAGCCAGATTTTTGGGAAGCAAAATTCCAAATTTAATACTATTTATATCTATCTATATCTACAGATTTTACCTGAATACTAAAAATATATCAAGTGTTAGTTTGTTCAGTGTATTTTCCATCAAATGCAAACAGCCAATGCCTAAGCATTTATTCAGACCTTAGTCTGAAGTGAGCTGCATATAAAAAGACATCACAGCAGTAGGTTGTTTTTGCCTGTTTACTGTTGTAATACGTTAGGCATGATATCACTTTACTTAATATTATACAAAACTCTAATCACAGTTTTATTTAAAAGGCCAAAATTAAAAATAAGCATATTGTCAGTAATACCTAAAAACTTAGAAATTAGTAAGACAGTGAATATACAGACTACTAAAAAGCTGTAAAAGTGATCAGTTAAATAATTAAGGAATATATTATAATTAGTCATGACTACACAAAAACATTTCTCTCATGTGGCACTCATTCCATTATCATTATAGGCAAGCAGACATTCTCCGTTGCCTTTTGTAATTTGAAAATTATGTCAATAGCTTCTCCTGAAATTTTCATTTAACCATGAAGGACATTGATCAATTCTCTATTTCATGTAGTGACTCCCCCAGGCAGGAAAATGATGTATTGAAACAGAAGCAGTTTTCAACTCTAGCAAGAGAAACTGAAGACACATCTTACTAAACAAAGAACTCTTCGGTCAGGTAATACAAGCAGACTCAACTCAAGAATATTTCATTGGTAGGAGTGCTTATAATCTAAGACCACCTAGAAAATCAACAGATTTCACTCCAAACAAGCCTACAGCTCAATGAAACCATCTCAAGTTTACTAGTAATTGCTCACCAGATGCTGTTTTGATAGCTTGTCATTAAGATTTTAGCAGGGGTTGTCTATAACAGAAAACTTTACCATAAGTAAGGAATGAGGTTAAGCAGTATTTTGTTTGGTGAAGATAAATAGGGAACTCTTAAGCAATACAAAAAGTTTTATTAGAAATCTGTATAGTCCCTAATGATATCAGATAAATGCAACTTTTTCTTTTAAACAAAAAGAATTATTTAAACATAATAGCAGAAAAATCCTCAAGGTTTATGTGATTTTCTTTTTTAGATAAAGAGAAATTATCAGTGAAAACGTACCTATTCATAGAACTTTAATGCTCTGCTGTTTCGTACTATTAAAAATACCATGTGCCAACAATAATGTTTTGCAGGCAAAAACTTTAATTGATCTCAATCAACTCAAGTAATATAGTCTATTTATTCCCTCAGAAACCTGGAGAAACTTAATACTAAATTTAAATCAGCATACACATTCAGCATTTATAAATTTATCACATTTACCTTGAAGAGGAATTGTCAATTATGCCAATATAATTCAAAATATGCAAAACCACACTAGGGCTCTTACTCTTTAGTGCCATGAATCACTGGTGACAAATGGCAATCATGCAAAAGCAATAAAATAAAAACAAATCTCATTACAAGTTTGAGTTGAAGGGAAAAAAAAGAAATACCCACATTAATCAACAACCCATTAACGCAGAGAAAATTCCCAAAGTGCATATTCCAGTTGTTTTTCCCCACAAGGCAAAGTCTGTCCGCTAATTAATATTTCTCATCTCCTGTCACTCCTTAAGTACCCAAAGTGTGACTTGATAATTAACAGGAAATTCACATCCCAAAGCAAACTAATCATTACTAATGTCACCGAGGATGGCAAATTCTGATCTTACCTCTGCTATGGTTATGCATTCTGGATGCAAGAAATGAATCATGTGGTTGGCCAGCGTTAGATAACACAAAGCATCTTCATCCACATGGAGGCCAAAATATTCGTTGTAATCTCCACTGAATCCCGTGCCTAACAAGACCGAAAGTTTTAAAGGCCACAGTTGTTTATTTTTTTATTTTTTTTTTTTTAAAGAACACAGATTTTGCAATATGCAATTTTATAAGCACCAAATTTATTCAAAATTTCAGATCTATCCGTACAGCAGCACAACAAGATATTAGCAAATCTGTAATTTTTGGAGCATTCAATGAACTTTTACAGCACTACTTTCACAGCAACAGAGCTGCAACAGGACTGCTCAGATTAGAGTTGATTACATTACTTACCAATCCCATGATGGTGGTACAACATAGATGTAACACCATCAAATCTGAAGCCATCAAAGCGATATTCTTCGATCCACATTCTCAAATTAGACAGAAGGAATCTCAAAACTTCCCAGCTGTAATAACATGAATATATTTTATAAGCTTTAGAAACCTTGGGATCAACTAGAGTTCCTTATACCATGTTCCCAATTGAATATATGGTACTTGTACTGCACATTTCACCATTTTAAAGGCTACTTCCCCATTTTTCATTAGCCTTTTCCTACAGAGTTTGTCTTCCTTAAATCTTTACCTTTTACTGCACATAATTTTAAGATTGCAGATAGGGGTTTAGGAAAAAATATCAACTATCTATATGGACATCTAAATAGGTTAGTGTTTGAACACATATATTACATTTTAATACCCATACTTGCCACTTTACTTTTCCTTTGCCTCTCTAAAGATGATTATACTCTGTGGGAAAAGATCTTACAGAAATGGAAAGAAAATTATAATAGGTAAGATTTCATCCCCAAGGTTTAATAGATTTACAGCACTTTCTAGGCATAATAAAAGTTGAAAAGCTGTCGTGGTGTCGTCCCCCTCCCTCCCCAGTTATTTACAAATCATATGTCACTAGTAGATTACCAGATCACCTACTGGGTTGCAAATTCACACATTTAAAGAGTAAAGCAACTTATGGAAGTTGAGGAGATATTTTTTGAAATTCAGAACAACAGGAATGGGGTATAACACACAACAAAGCATGGACATAAAATCAAAAATATAAAAGAGGTTCCAAAGCGAGTAAGCACGTGGAAGCATTTGTGAACAAAATCCAACAAAGAACAAAACAGTTTCAGGAGCAGTTTTGCTACCATTTATCAGCTCCTCTTCCAGGACACTGGTCTCAATAGCTTCAAATACCCTTGTATCTTGTTTCTACTGTTCACCCTCCATGCCACTACTCTCTCTGCCACCCTCAGCACGGGCTGCCTCAGGTGTATCTCCTGCAAGGTATGGCTCCAAAGAGCTCACCCATCTCAATCAGCCAACCACATGAGACAGTGAAACTTCTTTTGCCTATGACTTCAACACTTGCCAATGCTATGATTTCTCTCTAATTAATTTCCCAACATAGCACAACTACAACCCCACTTACTACCAAGTTTCTGTTCAGAGAAGAGTGTAAGCTACACAGCAGCACGCAGGGTCTCACCCACCACTCTCTGGTGGGTGAGATGGAAGGGGTACACCTAGCACAAAGCACATCAGTCAGCATCACTGTTACAGTTTACCTATGCACATAGTTGGCATAAGGCAGTGAAGGAGACTCTTTCTAGATTTCACTTTATTTAACAGATGTCGGAGGCAGTAGACTCATGAGGCAATTATGACATAGGTATAAACTCCATTTTGACAAAATAAATGTCCCCACCTTCCTTCCTCCAAAAACCTTCCTTGTATGAAGGGTGCTTTAAATCTGTAGTTACTGGTATTACATGAAAAGATGGGGAGGCTGTGGACACACTATAAAGCTGGTAAAATCCTGACCTCACTGAATAGCCAATTCTTATTTACTTCAATACAATTATAATATTTCTCCTTTCTTTGCATGTACTGCACAAGATATACACATGTGCAGCTAAAGACAGAAATGCTACCAAATCAAAACCTCCAAGTTTAGGAAATGCTAATCAATGTATTGCCTCAGTTCAATACCTTTATTGGGCATGCATTACATGACAAGATTTTTTTGTTCCATCCCTGTGTTCCCCCCGCCTCAAATCATCCAATTCACAAGAGAACATTATACTAGGAAGGTCCTCAGGAACTTGTCTACAGAACCTTTTATATATTTGTTATTTCTCAGATGAGATGATTTGTAATGAATGAATGACAGAGAGAGAATGATCTGATATTTAAAGGAATAGATAGGTATCAAAAGTGAACTGTCAAGCTGGTCACATAAAAACACAACTTTCTGCAAATGCTCTTTTTTTTCTTTTTCTGACCCAGCATCAAATTTGCAGAAAGCTATTTGCTGCAAGCTAAACACTGTGAGCCAAGTCAAAGTAGCAACTGAATTGCAACAAAAGTACTCTCTCGCACAGAATTAAGTTAACGCAAGTACAAAGAGTAGATTAATTGCTACAAGCACCAGCCAGACTTAAAAGTTATTTCTCCTCATTACAGACTGCTTGACTTCATAACCTTGAAGTTCTTAAGATGGTGAAGAGGATATGTACATTTGTAAAACATACACAGAAGTCCCAAAACAGATAACAGACGTATTTTTTCCACCACTGTTGGCACTGAAGACTGATCTTTGGAAAAAGATGGAGAACCAGTATGAAAATAAATTGTAACGATTTTAACATGAAAAAGTGACTACAGATGAGAACAAACAAGATGAATTTGTTGAACCGAAAGATTAGTTAGCAAATTGATGAGATCAAAAACCTGTGTAGGAGCAGCAGATGTTTTCCAACCATCTGATTGCAAATGGGAGAGAAGATTGTAAATAAATAAACAAACATACATATATTAACCCTGACTCTAGTCTGAACTTGGAAAAAATCAGTTTTAGGACAATTTCTACGAAGCATGTCAAATACTAGCAACCATATTGACTTTTAGAGAGATAACTACACACACAGCTCCAAAACATGAGCCAGAACAAGAGTTTTTTGAAACATGCAAATCAACCATACAGAGGTTCGTGATTTCATCCAAGTCACTTTGTTTATGGGAGCAGCAGCATTAGAAATAGAGGTTGACAGAAGTAACAAATAACTTTGCAGCATGTCAGTAGAGGTCAAGATCATAGCATAATTGAAATACATCCACCATATCAGCAATAACTCAGGAACTAGTATTTCTAAAAGAAGTACATTCTCGTAATTTTACAGGATAGCATTAATTAAGAAACAGGATAGCATTCGTTAAGAATGCAATTTCTTTTGGGCAAAAGCCACATCTTAAATTATATCCTAACAGTCTCTCACATTTTTGCATACCATAAAGCTGAGAAAGTTCTTTTGTTGTATGCATGATCTAAGAGAGGAAAATATATGCTGTATTACCATTAAGGAACAGAATGATTTACACTGTAAGAAATTTAAATAATTCAGAATTCACTCAGATATCATTCAAAACAGAAAAGGTCTTTGCAGAGAAGTGTTGCTGTTTTTTTCTCCCCCTTGGGGCCAATACCTCACACATTAAAAACCAGATTTCTCTGTTGAAGTAGTGAAATGAGCATATCTAGCTAGATGACCTGTTTTCACAAGGTGATGAGAAATTTAACAACTTTCCTATAGCAGGTCAGCAGAAAACCTGTGAAATTGCTTACAAGTCACACTCATCTTTTACTTTTTTTCCTCCTGTACTAATAAAAAAGCAAAATAATGACTCACCATAAGAATTCTAAATTCCAATCCATGATGAATATGAAATATTTTGATGCGAGTTAGCAATGCATTTAAATCAGTTAATTTTGTCACTATGGACAAAAAAAAAAAAATAATATTGGCTGTACCTAAAACAGTTTAAAGCTGCAATTCTTGAACCATAATAATGTTGATACTTAGAAACTGCATTTATTATTATGCATTATAGAAAAAGTGTGGAACTGCTGACCTCGTAAGAATCTAGACTTTTATGATTATTTATCTGTTTTCAACTCTTAGTGTTTGATTAACACATAGTAGCACACAATTGCTAATATTACTTTTCCCCAAACATTTCAACAGTTGATTGGCTTAAGTTCCACCAACGTATTGCTATACATAATAATAAACTCGCACTCAGTCTGATAATGCTAACTTTCAGTGAACATGATCAAGCTATTTAATGAACTAAACATGTATAGTACATCCACATTTGATACAGAGATGTTATTTTTTCCCCTGTTGCTAACCAGCATACACCAGTTTGCCTGTTATTTAGAGGCACTTTGTTTGATCAGAGTGATACGAAAGGGTAACCACTCTTACCCTATTTGGGAAGCAACAACAAAAAGAATTAACTCTCTGTATTTCAACCTCATTCCATGGAGAAGTGATTCCTCGCTGTCCTCTAGGTAATATCGTTGCCAAGACCTCAAGTCACCTCTAGCCATAAGGGAGCGAGAAGTCGAAGCAGCGCAGCAGGTGCTCACTTTTCAGCCAAGACACAATCCTGACTCACACTGCTAGACTGCTTTCGATACTTGCACTTTTAATTATAGCGACCACCGTTCTATAGGAACATACACATCTCTCTATCATTCAACAGAACGTGATACAGTTGTTAACAGATCAAAAGAGCTTTTGTTTTGTGATTCAAGCTGCATTATGCCTCCAAAATGAACTGTGCAGACAACAAACACAAAGAAGAGCTATCCTCCTGGAGCATACAATAATCTGTGAGCAGGAGTCAGCAGCAACATGTCACTTCCCCTGTATCAATCCCAAGAAGAGACAGAGAAGCAGTGAATAAACTTTTTTTCCCACAGTAACAACCACAGAGGCCCTGATGTAGAGTGCTACTTTTCCTAGACTTAGCACTTCTGAGAGTGCATTGCATGACTGCGTCCTGTAAAGCTGGAAAAGAAGCAAGCAGTTCCATTTCAGCAATATTAACCTTATTCACATTTCAAAGTTAATATTTGGACACAAATTAACTTTTAAGGAAAAAGCTTATTCTGAAAACAAGTAATACTAATAAATAGTGGCACAGATATCAATAGGTGAGAAGTTACAAGAGACTAAAGCTTTCAGTTTAACATGCACTGAATTTTTAACATTATTTTAAAATAAACAGAAGACAACTGACAAAAATCCTGAGGACAGTTCTCTCCACATGCCAACTTCCAGTTGCAGGAGAATTTAGCTGGTAAAAGTTTTCAGAATGGCTGCAAAATTCTTGCAGTATTTTTGAACTATTCTTCACAGTGCCACAGTTATTTTGGGTATTATTAAAATAAATTAATTTGATGAAATTGATTTTTTGACATCCCCACCATAAGTAACCAACCCAAAAGACAATCAGTGTGGTCACAATCCCTTTGGTCAAGCAGCTCAAGCCATTGCACTGTGAAGGTGATCTGGGGGCCAAGACAAAACCTACGGGTTAGATGCATAAGCTGTAAGGCCTCCACTTCTTGTCCATCACAATCTTGTATATTGAAATTAAAACTTTCAATAGTAGTAGATCTTTACTCACAGAGCGATAGGAAAGATGTTACCTGTACTGCACGGATTATAACTGCATTTTCTTGGGCAAGCTAATGGGATAGTTCCCAGTTCTCTAAGTCTCCCACTGCTACTGGCTCAAGACTTCCTTAACAGGGAGCTTGGATCATTAAAGAAGATTTATCTATATCTCTTTCAGCCATATCAATGATAAAAAGAGCAACTTTTTCCCCTGAAGCCTCTGAATTTAAAATAAATATTAGCCTTAGATCTAGCTCCCTGAGCTTTTTTCTCAAATTTATCAAATATCTTAATTACTACCCCACTGTCGTCTTCTCAACTTACTGCTTACAAATCAATTGCTTATCACTTTACCTCTGCTCTCTGTATTGTGAGGTTTTGTTTGTTTTAAATAGAAATGGATCCATGCCATGACCTTTCTGTTTCACTTGATTAGATTATGTTTGCTTTGCTACCTGTACAGAATTCATAACACTGAAAGCAGACAATTTATATACTGAGATACACAAAGATGTTGATAGTGCTAAACAAAAGACTTGTAACCTTTGATCTTAGGTCTGCAAAGCAGCTTTATCTTTTAAATGATGTTTCAAATAAAAAAGCATCAAATAACACAAGTAATGGTGCATTACAGATCTCTGGGTTTTATCTTTCCTGAAGGTCCAGTATGATATCAAAAACAATAAAAATGTTTCAGTCGCCAATTAGATAGCTTAGTCTAAAAATTTCATGGCCAACTCTCCTTACAGCTAACAAAAAGCCCTTACCTAGGAAATGGTGATCAACATCCAAGCTCTCAGGACCCAACCATGCAACAAAGAGGACCCAGAACTGAAGAACAACACAGACAGGTCACTGCAAGCGGATGAAAGGTTTTGACAAACCATAACTGCCATGCAATAAAAACTTCAAAATTATTTGCCTGCTCAGCTTCATGCATGAATAAACAGTACTCCAACATCAGTAGGCGAACGAAGACCTACATTAAGGACATATGAAAGAATCTGAACTATAAGGAAGTAAATGAATAAAGAAGAATGCTTGTCTTTCCTGTTTTCAGACATGTAACAAAGCTGAGTACTAAGAGGCAGGCAGTTGAAAGCATACCAAATGTTAACCTCAGGAGGTATGGGGACAACATCCTTCTGAAGCAGCGCTAGATCACCTGACTTGCCAAACATTATCCCATTTGTGTCTGTTCCAGAAATCACCCTCCTACTGAATCTCAATGAAAAGCAGAGGTCTGCATCAGAACACAGTAAGTGTTCCAAACTGGTCTGAAGCACACAGTCTATCCTGAGGCCAGAAGGGGATGCAGTCCTTACTATGAAAGTCTGAAACACTAGATCAGTAATTAGGATGGGGTGTCAGTATGACCTTGTGATTGTGAAAAACTTTAGGATAAAAGTGTCCTGTATTCACAGCCAATGCTGTGGCCCTTGGGAATGTTTTACTACCCAAAGAGACAACAAAAAAAGCTAATCAACCCTCATGGACTTAAAGACAAGACCTGCAGGAAGACATGTCATTCTTAATTTCTCTTGTCACAGTGAGGTGATAAAAATGTCACACAAAGTGGATATGACCTGTTAACAGTCCCTCTCAGTCTGTTTCTGGTCAGGTATTTGAGTATCAATCCCAACATTAAGTCTACCATCTGTGAGAAGAACAGTGGCGGCAGCAAAACCCAGCACTTGTTCAGATTAATGTCTATGAAACCTTCAGACATTTAGTGATTGGCATCACTAAGCCAGAGAGCAATTTCCACTGGGAAGTACAGATTCCTCTGCACAGAAACGAAAAGGTCAGGGCTTTTTGCTTTGCTTTTGTTTTCAGCAAAAAGGGTGCTTAAAGCCAGTAATGGTCATTGATACCAGTTTTCCCAGTAGAAGTAGAACTGATGAACTACTTAAGCAGATTTCCTGACTAGAGCAGTCGCCATTACACAGTTGATTCCCAGAAGTGTGAAGTTTCCAAACGGCTCAAGATTAGGGTACACAATCTCACAGCTTTCTAAGAAACAGGAAAAGAGACAGGAGAAGGTCGACACAAACATTACCAAATATCAGTAAGCCAGTCATATCTTTAAGGAAGTCAAGATTCTATCTTTCTATATTCCAGGGTAGTATTAGGTCATCTTGAACACAAGAGTTTTCAGGCACGTACTTCTCACAACTACTAAATGCCTCTCACTCATAGAAAGAATAATATCAAGTCAAGATGAAAGATGGGTGGCTGTAGGAATTAAACACCTTTCACCACAGCCACTTGCTTTCAGATGTTTTGAGTATTTTTACAGAAGGATACAGATCTGTGAAAAGGGCTGATAGGAAAAAAGCGCTTTCTATATTTTTACAGGACAGTATTCCATTAAGTTGGACTTTATAAGAGGTAAAAATGCTAAAAATAAAACCCAATAGATGACTAGTGCCTCACTGCCATGAGCAGTAAGAAGTAAGAAATGGCTGAGACCCCTCCATTATTTAGAAATCTGTGCTGGAGAAACACTGGCATCTTGCATTTGTAAGATTAAATGAATAGCAAACATGTAGCCTGGGCACATCTAAATCCAGGAAGATGGTGTTAGTCTTAGCCACAGAAATTGAGGATTTATTTATGCCATCACAATTAGAAAGCCAATAATATTGCATTTTTACAAGACTATCAAGTAAGTCACTGAAAGGCTACAAGTTTCCTGTAACAGTTAAAAATAATGGATACTTTTATCAATACTTGCTGCAAAAGACATCTTTGCTTAAGCGTTAACACCCCCATTCCCTGAATTAAAACTGAAAAGCTCAAAAGTATTTCAGAATTTCAAGGCCAACCTTCAGGAAAACAGTCCTTAATTATCTAAGTAGTATTACAGAAAAAGTCATGAGAAGTCAAAGTGAAAGAAGGATTATTCTAAAATTTGGAAGCATTTGTTCAGTGAAGATCTGAAGTCCTTTCACAAACTAAATCATGCCACTTTCTATCAAGCAACATAAAAGTTAATACTGGTAAATTAATTGAATACAGGATTGCACGATTATTTCTATACTGCCCTTTTCATCGGCAAAACTCCAATTCTGCAGAAGCCACTTACAAATTTTATATATATATATTTTTATATATATATATATATTTATACTTCCCTATTTAAAGATTCTAATAAGCAGAACACTGGTTGTTATATCATGTATTTTGTGACATCCAATAATCAAGCTGTCACTTGATATTCTGAGAATGAAAAGTGAATAAATGTAAAATACTAAAATACTAAATACTAGGAAATAAAAATAAAATAACCAAAATAGTTTTCCTGGTTTAATTGTAGTTCAAAATATTTCATTTAACTATAGTTTTTAATTTTTTCTTTTAAGAGTAAACAAGAACAGCAGCTTTGAAGATGCAGCGGATTTTCCATTTTAGTTAAAATCAGAATTCTAGACCACCATAGCAGACAATGCCCCTCTGTAAGCATTAATCCTGATCCCCATAAGTCCAGTGTTAGGCAGGGAGAAAGCACTTTCATTCACTATGCTGTAAACAATACAAGAGCAACATGCATTTATTAGACTTGAATCACATTCAGTAATTACTTAGGGAAAATGATTTCTTAGAAATAGGCACATCTTTTGTTCAAATACCAGCAGCAGTTCTGAAGTCCCCAAGAAAATATTTATTTTTCCCCTCAAAATTCTACTTCACCTGTCTGCACAAGGCAGCACTATACAGTAAAGTCCTTCAGCAGCTATTGCACAGATGATAGAGTACACAGTTAAATTAGGGTGACTGAACATGTGCTAGGTAAACAGTGATGGATAGTCTAACATTTTGTCTACAAAAAAAAAAAAAAAAAGAAGATTATAGAGGGTAACTATTTCTCCTTCCTGCAGGTTCTCCCAAAGTCACTGTAACTGACCACAGGGACAAAGTGCTGCGTGTCCTTGGTAGCTGATTCCTCTCAAGCACTCATGAATATGAGTTAGAGCAGCCCCAGTCACACACTGTGCAAACTCCACTCCAAGCACTGAACGCTGATCATCTGCCCATCTAATTCCAGATGAGAAAAGCTATACCTACCGTACACACAGACACGTGCACACACCAAGAACAAGTTACAGGTACCTGAAAACTGTTAAGAAGCTTTGTACACAAAAAAGACAAGTTTTCTTTGGCAAGTATCAGATCTGGGATCAATCCAGCAAAAAGCAAGATTCTCATGCACGGGTCAGGAAGCTGTTTGCTCCTCTGTTTTTCACAATTTTCAAGCACTTAGAAGTTTGATCAATGTTTTGGAAAGATCCATCATTTTAATTCAGCAAGTTAATTCTGCATTAACTATCTCCATTTTATTTTGCCAATGAATTAAACATGTTTATTAATATAGTCACATGACTTTACTGAAACACCATTTCCACAAAAAGACAAAATTTCTCCTCAAAGGAACTATGGACTATATATAGGCTTATTCTATCTAGTAAGCAGCACAGTGTCCTAGACTTAAGTTTTTCAGGCTAGTCTTATCTACATCTGATAAGAGTAAACTAAATAATATCAAATAAAGCATTCAGTTATTTTCCATAAAAATTGAAGCAGTAACTCAAGTATTACTCAGCAAAGGTTATGTCCTGCAAAATGTGAATATAAGAACAGCCTTGGAGGCAAAGCAGATAGTGTAATGAAATTTAATATTCTTGATGCTTTTTGGTCAGGGGGCTTCCTTAAGTAAACAGAAAAAAAAAAAATTAGTACTGAAGACAATTACCTGCAGTTTTAACAGAGCTTCCAGGACACCCATGTTTTAAAATAAAGAATGTCTCAAAAATAAAATTGCAAAACCCTTTAAAGTGCTGATAAAGCCTACATGATTTCAGCTACAATTTGGATAACATTAGCACTCGTACCACTCATGTTCTATCCAAGTAAATTATACACTAATAAAATAAAAATCTTTGAGAACATTTAAAATTCATTTCCCCCAAAATAAATTTCTTAGCAAATACTAATTGTTTAGTCACATAATCAACCCTGCAAATTAACAAACAAAATTTGTTGTTCTGCGACATGCAAGTAAATCACAACATTTTTAAAATGTACTGTCAGGATTTTTCATATAATTTAATGCAATTCACGACTTCCATAATTGAATTGAGATCTCAAACATTTCAGAGTAGTTTACTGTTCAGCACTGGGTTTGCTTTCAAATTAAGTCTAAAAGTAGTTAGAAATAGCCAAAACCTATTACATATCAGGTGACTCATGATCTTAAACTGACCGTTATCCTGAACTTTCCTCAGAAAACAGTACCAGAGTTAAGAAGGGGACTTGCGAAGAATCAAACTTCAAGAGATATTTAACTACTTTGTTGTGAGGCTTTTTTCCTCCCCTGAAATAGTACGCTATTATACTCATGTATAGGAATGGAAAACAATTATCCTCAACTTTCTATATTCCCTACACAGGAAACCAAAATTAAACTCTCAACCAATTCATTCCATTTACAGGGACAAAATATTAAATATTTGGCAAATTGTTAACACTTTTAAGCTCTACTTTCTCAAAACCATCTTAATAAAAGCCTGAAACAGTTTTTTCTATAAACCTAATTTCATTTATTACTTTAAAATACTAGTTCCCAAACTGAGACTCAGACAAGTGACTTCAAACGGACACTGAAGACGTGTCCAGTTCACTGTCTTTCCCTCAGTGCTCCCTACCTGACCAGCTGCTCCGAGCCTTCTGTCTGAAGAACCAAACAGAAATATGGTTGTCTCCTGCAACCATGCAGTTTAGCCACAGCTCAGAAGTGCTGCTGTGACCTCCGCCCAAGTCAAGGTAGGATTTTGAGCACATTCCCTCCCTAAACACGCAGAAACCAAAGCTACAGCTGACAAAGCACTAGCTTTTCTCTTTGATGGTGATAAACACAAAGTGTAAGAATGCCTAAAAACAAACGCACACACCAAAAAAAAAATATTTAAAGCATTAGTATTATTCCTGTACTTTCCAGACGAAAATGCAGACTGTTTTCATTTGAATTCAGGTCGAAGTTTTGGTTTTTCTAATGTTAATGAATAGCAGCAGGAATTTAAGAAGCAAAGAAATAAAGCTCTTCATAAAATAGAATATTTTGAAAACTCCCACGGAAAAGCATTAAAGTTGAAGCAAGAAGAGCAGACCTCTGCCCTTGAGAAAATTCCAGCATAATATAAACATATAATCAAATATCTGGTTTTCCAAAAGTTAAGTGCGCTGATGATTGCGAAGTCTTTTGTGTGCAGATGACAGTACAGTAAACCATAGTTGCTACGGTGGTAACAAAGTTACCAGGAATACACTAACAAAACCTCATCAATCTGCCATTCAGTGTCCATATGCTATTACAGATCACTTTTTTTTCAATAGGTAATTACCTTGGAAATCCAAAATCAAAACATTAATCCTCAAGCAACGAACTCTGTCAGCTTTTTTTTTTATTTTATCATAGCAAAACCAACCTCATAAGGAATAGTTATTATCACATACAGAAGCCTGAAAAGGGGGTGACTGTTACATTTTACCATCCTAGGACTTCTACTTAGCAGAAGATATTATCTGAAAAACCTTTTACTTTAGTCTCTCAGAGACTGGCATACTGGACTCCTGAAGTCTCACTTGCCTGCCTGTATTTTATTGACCAAAAGTCTATCCTTCCCTTCCTCCCAACTAGACAGCTGGTAGCAATGCCAAATCTGTAAAAGGAGAAGAAAATTTTAAGACGGGTAGCAGCGTTAATTATCACTCATCATCCAGTACAGACATTACAGGAGGCTTCTGAGATACCAACTCCACATCCTGAACAGTAATTTACTGATTTCCTCTTTTGGGGAAGCAGGGGAGATAAGGCAAGTGCACTCTTTATACTAACATTAGCTAATACAAAGCTTAGATTACCTCCTCTCACACTTCCAGATTGTTGCCCTCAGCATAAATAATTGCTGTAGATACAATCCAAAATGTTCTTTTCAGCACCATGGGACAAGACTGCTCAGTTGTGTCACAGACTTCGGCATGACGGGCAGAAAAGTTTGTACAACAAATCGTCACCTTCACAGAAAAGGAGATTTCCAGTGGAAGGCTCTATATCATCCCTAGCATGAGACTCAGGAAATGACTGCAGAGGTCCGCAGCCATCTGGCAAAGCCGACTTACGCACGCATCGGTCTCTATTGCCAGCACAAAATGCAAAGCTGTTGCATTTGCACAAAACAGCACACAAGATCAGAAGTACAGGGTTCATATTGAATAGGAATCCATTCCTAAGCACAGTGCAGTATTTCTCAATTTGCTGCACTTTTTAAAAGTTACATCCCTCAGGAACATAACTAAAGATACTAGCTCATCTCATGCTGTGCCAATAGAGTTGAGAACTTGCAAACGTGCTGCTGTCTGTATGCTCCATAAATACTTTTTCATGTAAGAGAACAGAAAAACAGGTTTATATTCAAAGACAGTTTTTATCTCAATTTCTTACTAGACACTATCATTTCAGCTATTTAATTTGTACTTCATGAAGATTAATACAAGAACAATAAGTACATTTATAATAGATTGTTACAGTAACTTTGTTTAGCATATAATATGTAGCAAGATTATTTGAACTGTCTGGCAAAAATAGCTACAATGTAATTTTTGTATTGATGCACAGCTATACTTTGTTTTATTTGGGATTCTATTTTTAAAAAATTAGGCACCTATTTTAAAACCTTTTGCAACCTGAGCATATGTTTTAACATATCCTCTATCCTTCTATAGCCACCAAATTTGTAAGTTCCACAGAGACATATGGGAAAGATACTGTGCCAAAATGTATTCAGTTGTACTCCCAGTAATCCACTGAAATCAAATTGTGACAATGGAAACCTCAGATAGTATCTTGAAAATATTCAGTTAGAATAAGCGGTGTCCTTATTTAGATATAAATTACAAAAAAACATATACTACTGTCTACAGCTTATTTGGAAAACTGTTTAAAAACAAAACACTCCTCCACACCCCAAAAAAACCTGTATTTATGTTTTCAAGTCAACACAGAAGTGGAAACTCACAAGATAAGGCAACAGTAACTTTTATTACTGAAAGATGTCAGATTAGTACACTAGAACTATATTAATCACTGAACGGTTTGGATTGGAAGGGACCTTTAAAGATCACCTAGTCCAATGCCCCTGCCACGGGCAGGGACATCTTCCACTAGACCAGGTTGCTCAGAGCCCCATCCAACCTGACCTTGAACACTTCCAGGGAGGGGGCATCCACAACTTCTCTGGGCAACCTGTTCCAGTGTCTCACCACTCTCATCATAACAAGTTTCTTCCTTATGGTCAATCTATATCTACCCTCTTTCAGTTTAAAACCATTGCCCCTTTTCCTGTCACCACAGACCTTGGTAAAAAAGTCTCTCTCCATCTTCCTTTTAAGCCCCTTTTAAGTATTGAAAGGCCACAACAAGGTCTCCCCAGAGCCTTCTCTTCTCCAGGCTGAACAAACCCAACTCTCTCAGCTTGTCCTCATAGAAGAGGTGCTCCAGTCCTCTGATCATTTTTGTGGTCCTCCTCTGGACCTGTTCCAATAGGTCCATGTCTTTCCTGTGCTGGGGCCCCCAAAGCTGGACACAGGACTCCAGGTGGGGTCTCATCAGAGAAGAATAGGTAGGGGAGAATCACCTCCCTTGACCTGCTGGCCACACTTCTTTTGATGCAGCCCAGGATACACTTGGCTTTCTGGGCTGCAAGCGCACATTGTCAGTTCATGCCCAACCTTTCATCCACCAGTGTCCCCAAGCCCTTCTCAGCAGTGCTGCTCCCAATTCATCCCCCAGCCTGTACTGATACTGGGGATTGCACCAGTATCTTGCACTTGGTCTTGTTGAACTTCATGAGGTTCACATGGGCCCCCTCCCCCAGCCTGTCAAGGTCCGTCTGGATGGCATCCCTTCCCTCCAGTGTGTCAACTGCACCACACAGCTTGGTGTCATCAGTGAACTTGCTGAGAGTGCACTCAACCCCACTATCTATGTCACTGATTAAGATATTAAATGGTACTAGTCCCAGTATGGACTCCTGAGAGACACTTGTTACTGATCTCCATTTGAACATATTAATCTACCCATATAATTAATACACTGGAAATATGTATTTATTTTTAACAGTAAGGTTTCTCCATGAAATTCCATGGTTTTCAACTAAAATGGAAGCAGTTGTTCCTACTACAGGTATCTCCTATTTCAGACCATATTTCAGTGCAACTATTACTGATCCCAGCTTAAGAGGGAGCAGAACGATAGCTACTGCTGATTAAAAGATAAGTCTGAAGTGGACTTCATAACCTTGTCATAAACAGATTTCTTTGTATTTTATCCTGGCCTAGACAAAGAAAACTAAAGTTAAAATTCTCGGAAATATTTTAAAACAAGTTTGCCCTTGCATACATTGACAGTTCAGCGTTACAGGCAAACGAGCTGCTCATACCTGGCACTTGATGAAGACATTCTTTCTAACCAAATCTTTTATTTGGTTTTCCAAATGCAGATGGTGATGGTGCTGTGCTACGAGCAACTGTAGGTGCAACCTGCAGAACATTCATTCTTTCCATTACACAATTAGTTTATAAGAATGCTATTTCATGCTGCTTTCTATTAGTCACTAGCTTCGTTAACCAGTGTTGGATAGGCATTGGAAAGAACATCCAGCTTCGTGTTGTTTCCATTTATCCATTTCCTGATGGACTCTCAGTTTCCTTCCCACTTAACCCAATGACAAAATAATTACCTTGGAATTTCATATAACATAGTCAAAGTAGATTTTCACCTTTTCCAATGCCCTTATCCAAAAAGGTGGTGGCAACGGAAGCCTGAAAACATTGATAATGTAAATTTTAGTATGTCGTAGTTGACTTCTTTTTTCTTCTCCAAAAAGCAGTTACTTCTTAAATAATATTTGGGGTTTAAGTATCAACCCCAGAATGGTTATAAGCCCCCAACTACTACTTAGGCTTTGGTTTAAGTATTTATTTCCATTTTGCAGGAAGAGAAATATAGAATTTCAGATCACAGGGTAGTGAAAAAAGCCTCAAAATCTGGAGTAATAAACAATGAACACTCAAACCAGAAGATGCGGAGAACAAGCAGTGGAAATCTTTTGGGATTTTTTTGTTTTTCTCCAGTGTTTGGCTGACTGTTTGATCACTAAGATTCACCAATTCTTTGAATATAGAAAGTATCTAGGGAACCTAATGCCAAGAGCTAAATTTCAACAACAAAAAAGGAATTTCACCTTTGTTGTCCATAAGACCATCTGTATGTGTAGCAATTTGAAAACTTATGCTATTTATTTCCTTAATTTAAAAACCAACTTTAAGTATTTGTTTTTGAATATCCGAGTGTAATCCATTTCAAACTAAATAAATTTTAAAAAAGAAACCCATCAATTCTAAATTACATAATTCAGAATATAAAGTGTTTAGTCACAGCTACGAGCCAAACTTTTAGAACCGCAAAAGGTCATTCTTTTAGACAACCTTGGTACATGAAGCAAAGAAGTATATGTAAAAGTTGCCTTTGCGTGAACAATTCTATTTATTATTTATTATTCTAATTATTTACCATTCTGACTAATGTGGTGTCATAATAAGCAAAACAAAAAGTTAAATGTTTTTTCCTTTTTTTTTTTTTCCCCCTTCAGGGGAGAAGGAGAGGAGGAGGGAGGGAAGGGAAGGCCAGGGGGAATTTAGCACTGCCTACACCTGCTTGCAAAAGGTCAGGATATGGAAATGCAGCACTGACCAAAACAAATATGTCAACTGAACAGTCCTCATAGGGATAACTTTACTTCTAATTGGGGTATAATAATGAATTTGTTCTCTCCTTAAAAGACATCAATTTTTTTCTTTTACTTACTGTATTAGAAAACTGTTTCAGAAAACTTAGGTATACTACTACTAATAAGCTTGTGCTGAAATGTTTTCTAAAATCTCATGCACTAATCAAAGGCGTGCTACAATGTTAACAAAATGTTACTGTGTAACAGCAAGGGGAATACAGAGCTGATCACTGTAAAGCACTGAAGAAAACAGTAAATTATAAAGCCAATCTCTGAAGCTTTGTGGGTTAAAAGTACAGGCCCTAGGGTCTTGCTGCACTGGATGCTCATTTTGACAGCTTGAGAAGAAGATGGCTCCACTCCACACCATGAAGTGATCTATGGTGTTTACATAAATACACGCTCACTTAAACAGCCTTAGTGCAAGGACTAAATATATTACTTATGCAAAACCCCATAATTTTACTTAATTCTCCAGAGATTTTCATTCTCAGCTCTTTGTTTTAACAGATTGAGATGTCTCCTATGGAAGAAAATTACTAGAGCACACAGCAGGGACTTATTATAGGGATGTGCCTTTTCATTCTTGTGTTTATTGTTTATATACATCTATCCTTATAACTACATTTTACAGGACCCTTAGTGCACAATAATTAGAATGAAGAAATCAAGAGCAGTAAGGTCTACAGAGTATTACTTGTACACTTACTTCCCTCACTTCCAACTAAACTCATTAAGTTAATGTAGTAGAATGACTTAGAAAAATCTTTTGTACCAGCTCTCTAAACTAATAAAGGTCATCTCTATGGCGATGAATTTCTTTTGTTTCTATATAACTTTATATCAATTTTCAAGACATTACAAGGGATTGTAATATAGATATATAAAAATACTGGGTAAAGAATCAGCCTCTTTATCAAAGAGGAGATACAGAGAGAACCAGAAGAAACAGATGTTTGATTGTGATTCTCATGGCAAACTATAGAGAATTCCATAAAGCTACCGTTTTACAAGGAACTGCCCCAAACACATGCATGGAAAAAAAACAGCCAAGTAAATTTACTGTAATATGCTTTTTTTTAAAAAAAAAGGGTTTTTTTTTTCCCAAACCTGGTTTAGAACAATTTGCTCTATTGCCAGGGATAAAGCTTTTCATACAATATTTTCCTTATTTGTTAAGATACATTTGACATGATACACTATTTCAGTTCTTCAGACTTACCCTGCAACCATATCAGCCAGAACAGAATCCAGAAGAAAAATCAGCAAAAGCTACTCCCAGGTCCATCCATTACTACTATAATATGATCACAGTAGAACCAGTTTCTGTATCTTCATTACAATTTCACCAATAATAAGTACAAAATCCAATAAAATTTATCTCAAAAACACACTAGTTCCAAAGTCAAAGTAATTTTGGCATTTAAATAACGCTAAAGAGAACATCCATACAAAGCTGAGTGAGTCCATATAAATCGTCCCTAAATTTTAGCATAGAATCACCAACATAGTCACATCAAAAACTGAATCTTGGCCAGTGGCTACAGCTAGGAAGTAATTTGGTAGGACAGAGACAGCTACCACCTGAAGCAGCAGGCTGGCCAGCTCAGTTGGATGCACTGACCTCCATCTTCAGTTTCAATCAACTTCTAGGGATGGTAATTTCGCTTTTATGCTAGCCCATGAAATGGCATTCCCCAAGAAAACATGGTATCCCTTTCAAAACTGAAAGTAATATAACAGATCAACATGATTCTTTGCAGATCATTTCTGATCTGTTGGCTAAAAAATACACTATTGATTTTTGGAAATGCATGCAGCATTTTGATAGTTTATTGTTTTCTACTTTGTAGATATGGCTGTTAATTGTTTTGTCCCGTTACCAATTTTCTTTCTCTCTCCAATGAACTTTCCAAGAACGGATTTCAAGAGGATCTATACATTATACAACATATACACAACAGAATCAGAAAAAAATGACAATTGTCTTAATGATCGCATCTTTCCCTGCCATGAGTAGTACCACACCTAATTTTCCTCCTAGAACCTAGAACTCTATTAACCTAGAACTTCTTTGGATAAAACCCTATTAGAAGAAAGTCAACATTCCCCATTTCATTTGCGGATTTTCTTTAAAACCTCTCCCTCATCTCAAATGTATACAACCGTCACCCTTTTCCCCAGCAGTCTTCTATTCACAACAGATACTGCTCATATAACCTGCTGCAGTAATCAAATAAGAATGCTGTGAAAGTTGTCAATTTAAGTGTGGATTACTAAATGCAAGATCATTATTGCATTTAGACTGATGAGGAATGATTCTCTGCAGTGTGTTGAATCTTGTCTAATTTTAGATCTTTATTGAAATACCATAATCAACTTCAGGTAAGAGTGACTGCATCTATTCAAGATATGATTGAATTTAATGGGCTACAAGTGGTGACCTCTATATTTCAACATATGCTACCTGACAAGATTTACAACAATCGGCTGCAATTTTTCAGTGTGCCTTTTCTTCACGTATCAGTATATTGCTTTATTACTATACCACTTCTTGTGTAGCTACATTTTAGAAACTTCACACAAAGATGAGACTGCTATGCTGGAGGTTAACATGGGAAACTGGACACTTCAAAGAAAGTTACACATATTCTTACATGAAGCTCTGCGCTTCAGAGCATCTGTGGATTTAAAGCCTCCTAGTCTCTTCCATCAATCTAAATATAGTGCAGTAAAACAATTAAGTTTCTAGATGAATGTTTAATTAAAAAAATCAAAGCAATTCTACAGCAGGTCTACACTGCATGTACTAAAACTTAGATGCTCATGGATGAAGCTTTTTTTTTCCCCACTATTATTTTAATCATTCTGATTATATTGCAGTAAGTTCCAATATATCATCCCTTCTGTCAAGGCTTCCAGCACTCATTCCTTTCAAGAAAGGCAATTTATTAACTGCTATGTCACCACACTTGAAAGTTCTTACTTGCTTACATTCACAAAAGGAAGAGAAAACACAAAGAAACAAAGATTTTCACAGACATGGAAAGTCTTAAAGTCTAAGGTTTAAGTTTTATAAAGTACTTTTGTGGCTTTACAGTCACCCTCAAAGTCCAGTCTATTAGAAGCAGACTGCTAAGGACACATGCAGGCAGGTTTTTTAAAGTCAATCTGTAATCAAAATAATTACATTTATGAGCTATGAAGGAAAAAAAAAATAATATCTCACTATTACATTACAAGCAGTGCTTTCTTAAAAGAGTCATTAAAAACCAATCTTTGCCAGCCAAATCCAATTCCAATGCATATTATGGGGATCTCTAAATACAGAGCTCTCCTAGACTAATTTAGTGAAGGAAGACTGGCAGGAAACAAATTAAAATCAGCATAGCTGAAGGTTTTACATCATGAAACACAACTTATATCCCCGTTCCTACTGTAATTACCCTACAATCAACAACGTAGAAAAATACCATCAAATGACTGAGCATCTAGTTCACTGACACCTATCACTGCATTACCTTAATCTAGCTGGAATTATGCCTAAGATGTCTCACCAACGAGTACATATTTGTGACAAACATGACCTGCCACTGGACGTCATTACTACTGCATAAATGCAGCTGGAAGAATGTCACCTGTACCTGACTAAATCCTCAGCATCTGCAGAAGAGAACACTTCAGTGACTACACCTACGCTCTGGGAAGTCAACTCTTTTGTATAAGATACATTAATTCTTTGGTAATCTTCCCCTCCTGCCTTTCCCTCTCCCCTCCCTCCCGACTGGGGGATCAGCTGTGTCCCAAAACCTGTACAGCTTAAACTTCTAAGGAAATTGCTTAGTTGAGGCAAAGCTGCGAAAAAGTCATTAGATTAGAGCTATGCAAGGTAAAAAAGGTAAAGTTACAGACAAAGGCAGGTTTGTTAGCAGCTCAAAGATTCAAAAGGAATAACATGGAAAGGTGCACAACTGTAAAAGAAAATCCTATGGAGTCTGAAGAGGATAACCCAGCACCACCAAGGGTCTGTTACAAGTAGTGGCAGCCTCCTTTCTCCCACCTGACCAATGCCTGCCTGGCCAGCAGAGACTCTTCAGGCATCTTATTGGAAGCTATGAGTGTACTATCAGTTTTTAAATCCTACCTATCCTTTGTGCATGTTAACTAACAAGCAATAGTTTGCAGTCAAGTATACCCTCTTTGCACTCTGTAAAACACGCGCCAATAAAGCAAGCCCAAGGCGGATGGTAAGAACACACATACCATGTTATCTGCATTTTGTATCTCATGCTGCTGTGCCAACTTTCCTTAAGTGCATTAGGCAAGGAACCATAATCTTTAATACCGTAGTACTCCATAAAGCATCAACTTACTTTAATTTAAAATGCTAAATGTGCAAGTGTTATAGAGTAGCAGCATGTCCATTTCTTCCTGAAAAGTGACTGTTACAAACCATGGTGATGCTGCCACACAAGGCAACAAGTTTTCACTTCCACAGATATTTAGAAGAGCTCCACATTGAATTGTATGCTACTTAAGCCCAAAGATTTCTCTGGACAGCTATCTTAAGAGAATTATGAGCCCAGACAGGTACCCCTACTAACCAAACACTAGTCTCTGAAAGATATATTTCCCAATTCATTCCACCTACTAATATTATTACACCAGTGGCAGCTAAAGATTGGGAAAATTGGCAATCAGAAGAAAGGAAAAAATTTCACTTGAACAGCTTTTTAAGAAAAAATTAAATAGCAACCTTAACAGAGGCTGTTGAAGATGTTAGAAGATCAACATGCCTTTAAGGAGTCAGATCCTAAAGTGAAGTAAATTACTATCTATTGACATCAGTGGACCTTTTTCCACACATAAAATAAAACATGAAGTCTGTGCAGGATTTAAACGCTGGGTGGCAGAAAAGGCCATCATCTCAGCATCCAAACATACGTGTACTGTGCCATTTTAGATGAAAGAGCGCACCCAAGATACATGCATGAGTCTGCACCACAAGACAGTGAAGCTTCAGGTGACCCACACCACTCTGGAGGCACAGCTGGAGACCATCTAAACCAGAACTAAAACACATGCTTTGACACCTGACAGCTGCCCTATTTCTGCCACACTCATGGCAGGGCTAAAAGCAGTTCCTGAACTATAGTAGTTTATAACTCACTTTAAGAAAAACTGAAAAAAGGGTAGCACACTGAGCTATGATCAGCTCCACCAACAGCTCAGAAGACTGAGCTGGAGAGAACATCTGGTTAGGCAGCAGGGGATCAGCTTGTCATCTGTTGCCCTGATGTTAAATTGTGGCTTGTGGGACACAGTGTTTATATTCTGAACCCTATCTATAGCATTTCAAAGCACATTTGGCATGGATGTCACTTGAGACTTCATAAAACTGAAGGAGCAAGAAAAGAGTATGGAAAAAGAAGAGATTTCCCCCATTACGGGGCTTAGTTAAGCAAATTTCATTTCCTCTACAGCACACTTGCAAGCCTTAATTCTCAAAACACAAAAGTATCACCAACAAATACAAACATGACAAAACCTGAAGGTGGACAGGCCAAAGGATTCCCCACTAGTTATGATTTGGTGCCTTCACAGAAGAACCAAAGCATGGACACATAAAATCAAGCCTAAAAAAAGCACTGAAAACAGGGCCTCAAAAAAGCCTCAGAAGAGTTGCCAGGGACATCTGCTGGCCCCAGAACCTTGTAACTAACATCATTTCTTGCTGATCACACTGCTGCATTCAAGGAAGCAGCACTTTGTAATTACAAACAGAATGTAATTCAACCTCCAACCATTGTGTCAAATTCTCCTAGATTGAGCAAGAACTTAAAATTTTGGCTAGGTGCTCAGGTGAAAAGGTTCACAGTATTTTAAAAAAAAAAAAAAAAAAAAAAAAAAAATAAACCAAACAAAACTTAGGACATCACATGATTTTCTGCCAAGTTTTACTTCTACCATTATTCCTAAAGGCTCACAGAAACGTATCAGTATAGTTATTGTCCCTTAGAATTGGATTAAGAAAGTGTAGAATCTAACAAAGCCTAAGAGGAATACAGAGCCTTAAAAATTCAAACAATACTCTCAGATCTCAATAAGCCTAGAAAGGCAGCATCATTTACACATTTTAATTATGTAGTGCTAAAAAAAAACAACAACTTATCTCTGCTAGGTAATCTCTTGTTCTGAATTCTTTTTCAATTGTTTTGCCTGATTAGTATTTTAGACACATTTGCTAAATGGAGAAATTAATTTAAATCAAAACACAATCAGCTGCTCTAGTTGTGATCTCACCTGGTCTCCAGGGTCTACAGCATCACTTCTAACAAACTTGGCAGCTGAATAATCTTCAATTATTATTTTAGGAAGGAAAAATTGTTATACATAGCTTGTGCTAAATTAATTACAAGCAGAATCCTTACTTAAGATGGGAGGGTGTTTATATGTGAGCTACCTCAAACAGGATCACAACAGAGACAATGCACTTAATTTACCACAAAATTAACTAGGCAGTGCCAGCTAGACCACAGGTCCAGAGCTTGTGGCGTTTCCCTTTCATGAATTCAGGGATAGGGAAGCCACATTTTCAACAGGAACCAAGACAAAGGGTATAAAAGTTTGTTTTTCAAAAGTATTATTAAAATAAACTGCAATCTTCACTAAAGCTTTGTGTTTCTGATTTTTGGGTTGGCAGCTGAGGGGGCAGGAGGAATGGACACAGACACAGGAATGATCAGGAGGGGATGGAGACAAAGGACAAGAAGATCCACCAAATTAACATGTCTGAGGAAAAAACTGCTCACTTCAGAAAAACTGGAAAAATGTGCCAAAATTATGAAAGTGGAAGTTCATTTCTGAATCAGTTTTTTTTCTGCTTTTTTAAAGCAGAATTTAGAACACTTTTCTTGAAAAAGAAGTTAAGCAGAAAATATTCTTTCACTTATCCAGTTATTTTACCTGCAAATTCTCATTTTACCAAATTTGGGGTTTTATTCTCAGGAGACACCACCTTGAACAGCATAATTTTTAAGCTGCTGTTAACAATTTATCGAAAACTTCACTGTTTGTACAACACTTGTATAAACACGGATTAAAAAACCATACAATTCTACTGCTCATTAAGGGTTGTCTCAAAGTCCACAATACAAAACATGCTTTTATGTTCTTAAGTTGCACCATGGTGCTAGAGATGCAACATCCAGGTTGTTCTTTGAACAGTTTTACTACTGTGTTTCTCGGAGTTACTCTCTACTTAAGTGAATATTACTGAAAACATAGTATTTAAAATACACCATGGATACAGTCCTTTTTTCGCATGGATATAGATCTTTTGCCACCTTCTACTATAGTAAGTATTCATAGTCCCTTTCCCAGATAACGGAATAATCTTTCAAATGCTGTGAGACAAATTTACTTACATCTTGGCTTTCAAAGAAAATGTAGACAGACTAAACTGATAAAGAAATTGTTTCCTAATCTCTTTCATAGCAGAGAATTAGTTTCTCTCGATTCCAAAGTAAACTGAGCATTCTTTGCATTTGATGTTTAAGTACCTGTAGATTTAACAGTTCTTCCCACTACAGAAGGAAAGGGATTTAGTACAAGCACTGTACAGGAGAGAAGGCTGTACTAGCTGAAGAGATTTGTCTCACAAAGCAAGATTTTCTCCATACCATTCAGTAGAGTGTGTTTGGTGTCATTTATTTTCAGCAAGCTTTTAACATCTGCAAGCAACCTGAGTCTGTCTTACAGATTTTTATGCTCCCCTCTTTCAGACTAGAGCTGCTCATTAACTGGCATGGAAATTAGCAGGCATGTCAATAAAGCCTAAATGGAAAACAAAAATAACATTTTCAATAAAATTTCAGTTCTGATTCTTTCCCAATTTTGTTTGGGACCTGTACATACAAAAAAGGGGGGGGGGGGGCGGGGAAACCACAAACCATCTTTTAATCAGTTCTGAGCACCTTAAAATAAACATGTTATATCTTTTAAGTCTTAAAATTTTACTATAAATACACATAGAATATTTAATGTTTCAGATATTAGGACTAAAGAGGCTCTTAATAACTAAAACCAGTTCACTGCTCAGCTTGCTGTGCTTGAAGGGGAAGGAGAGGTTTCCATGAAGTTTAAAAAAGGAAACCCAAGTTTGTTGTTGCATTTCACTAGAGCCCAGGGAATAGGGAATGACCTATGAGGGACCCTCAGTCATCCAGAGCATTATTTTTATCATCAGTAGAGCACAGATTCAATTTCTCTGGTTTCTGCTATTTCCTAATGTCTTCTCTCCCTCTCACAGCTCTTTCCCCTCCTCCTTCCCAGCATTCAGTCTGGCATCTATTCCAATCACATAGGAGGAGAAGTAACGATGCAGTGGTGTCCCTCCCCAATGAGTACAGGCACATACCACTGACCAAGCAGACCAGTGTAGGAAGATCTCCAGTTCTGAATAAATGCTTAACTTTGCGCCAAATGCCACCTAGAAAGCACTTTGCTGTTTCTTTCGTTTACAAATCCTCCCAAAACACCCAATACCAGCACCATTTTCTTTCCCAATAGGAAGAATCTGCCTCTGCTAGGAACAGAGAAAGGTCCATAATTGCATTCCATTTATATTCTCACTAGAGAAGTCAGTACCACACACTTGTTGATTATACATAAGCATAAAATGAAATAAAGTGTGAAATACCATTGCATTGATAGATAGTAAAGCTTTAAGACCACCTGAAATAGAATTTATTTGAATGCAAATTTAAAGATTAATAGGAAGCAACTCAAACAGGAAATTATGATTAGACATACTAAAATGCATGCGTTCATAATTAAAATCACAATTCAAAAAGGCCCCCTGAATTCATCAGTTAAATTGCCCCAAATAAAAAGTAAATAAAAACCAGCTCATCCTATTAAGTAACATAGCACGTAAGTCACTTATTCCACTGGTCACTCAGTTTAATTGAAACGGCGAGTTACTGTGCAAAAGTTTCCATGAAACAGTTGATCTATGCTATGTAACATTACTTCTGCAATAGTGACCTTCTTAAGCAGTTACAACCCCCACAAGCTATGAAACTGTCAGCCTCAAGAGTATAGCCTATGAGTAGGAGAAGAAAAATCTTTGTTGGCAACTGAACATACATAATTCTGATCCAAGGTTTAAGGCCATCTGCAACATAAGCATATCCAGTTAACGACAATTCAAAGCAAGTGTGGGAGAAAAACAGAGGAAAACCAGTAAACTGAAATTGCAGCACACAAACCCTAACAACTAACAGGTTAACAAGAGACCAGAACTCTATAGTCACTGAGTGATGAGCCACCAAAGGAACAACTCAAGGGTAACTTTGAAAGGGTTAAACCAGAACTTTGTAACTGATAAGAAGGGCAAACAAGATTATCACGCATCTCAAGGGGTGGGGGGGAAGTAAATTTATAATGGAATAAGAGGTGAGCGACACTGTATAGAATTTATTAATAAACACTTTAAGAAGATTTTGGGGTTGAGTGAAACTTATTGTCAGATGTTTAGGGAAAGAATCAAAGACAAGAAAAGAGAGGAATCAAGGTGGTTCAGGGATGAACAAACATGGGAAAAATGGGAGAAAGAGACTGAAATAAGCTGATTGCCTGTGTCTGATTCTCCATTTAAATCACTGAAATATTCAGCATACGAGATAAATCCTGCCCACCCCAATACCTCAGACAATAAAAAGTAAACAATATTAAATGCTAATCATCATCTGGCATTAACACATGGTTTGACACACACTATATCTATACCAGTTAATTAAGTGTGCCCTAAAACTGCCTACTGAAAATGACCCCTGCTATGTATTAACTGTTGATCTACCTCTGGAAGGTCTTTGGAATGGAGTTTGCTGTCCTGGGGCAAAGCCTTTGCTACATCTCAACAATCTGACAGTTTGACAATAAATTTCCAGAGCTTACAAGTTTTCTTTAGCTTTTCTTATTCTTTTATTTATTTATATACGTAAATAATATATATTATATATAATATATAAATATATAATATGAAAATATAAATCTGTTCTATTTTATAGTATAAAAATATTTAATTTTATATATTACTACATAATATTTAAATAGGTATCTATACAGAAAAATATTTGAATCCATTGTAAAATAAAAATAAATATATAACTACGTAATATAATGATATATATATAATACATACAATGCATATGGTATATGATATGTGCATATGCAGCCATAGATGACAGAATCATAGAATGGTTTCGGGTGGAAGGGACCTTAAAGATCATCTAAGTTCCAACTCCCCTGCCACAGGCAGGGGCACCTTTCCACTAGACCAGGTGGCTCAAAGCCTTGTCCACTGCCAGGGAGGGGGCACCCACAACTTCTCTGGGCAACCTGTGCCAGTGTCTCACTACCCTCACAGTAAAGAGCTTCTTCCTAATATCTCATCTAAATCTATCCTCTTTCAGTTTAAAACCATTCCCCCTCATCCTATCACTACATGCCCTTGTAAAAAGTCCCTCTCCAGCTTTCCTGTAGCCCCCCCTCAGGTACTGGAAGGCTGCTATGAGGTCTCCCCGGAGCCTTCTCTTCTCCAGGCTGAAAAGCCCCAACTCTCACAGCCTCTCTTCATAGGAGAGGTGCTCCAGCCTTCTGATCATCTTCGTGGCCCTCCTCTGGACTTGTTCCAACAGCTCTATGTCCTTCTCATGTTGGGGGCCCCAGAGCTGAACGCAGTACTCCAGGTGGGATCTCACGAGAGCAAAGTAAAGGGGCAGAATCACCTCCCTCGACCTGCTGCCCACGCTTCTTTTGATGCAGCCCAGGATATGATCGGCCTTCTGGGCTGCAAGCATATGTTGCTGGCTCATGTTGAGCTTCTCGTCAGCCATCACCCCCAAGTCCTTCTCCTCAGGGCTGCTCTCCATCCATTCTCCGCCCAGCCTGTATTTGCACTTGGGATTGCCCCGACCCACATGCAGGATCAACAAAACCTAAATACTATTATGTAGTCTTGGATTTTAAGTATTCAGCAAAGGAAAGGAATTTAACTCAGTATATCGTAACTGTTAAAACAACCCAAATGACTTTACCGTTTTGGCAAATGGCATAGTTTTACTAGAACTGATAAGAAATAATTACCACTAACACACCTGAAGTGACATTTTATACTTACTTTGCATAGTCAAAGAGCCTGCTGTCCCACAGCTGATGAGTTCCTTTATGACCAGAATGGAAGAAACAGGAATCTGTACCATCAAATTGGTTGAGACCATCTTCACAGTTTTTTGACGCATGGCTGTGCACAACATCCAGCAGAACAGTGATGCCCATGGAGTGAGCAACGTCAATCATTTCTTTCAGGTCATCTGGAGGTCCATAACGGCTATCAGCATGAAAAAGCAATGTGTTACGAGTGGTACAATCTGAACTTAAGCTGACAATACTGAACATTACTCATAAAGACTACATCAAAGTCAGCAGTTCTTCATCACCTAGTTTCCAGTTGTATATAGGTTTTTCAGCTTCTTAAGTAGTAGCTATTAACTACAAACTGACATAGAAAAGAATTTTTTAATTATAAAAATTACATCATGCATGCATGCAGTGTTTTGCAGAAATAGTTTCAAAGTTTTATACTTCCCTTTTAATCTGTTAATACATCAAATTCAGTACAAAAGATAACTGATACAACTTAAAGCTTCCATTAAATATTGAACAGTTCCTTACTTTGTAAGAGATAAGAACATATTTGTATTACTGGAATAGAGTAATCCATAATGACTACAAAAGTAAACGTACATTCATGGAAATCCCCAAAATACGCCATCTGCTGCTGTCCTGCTTAGTTATTTGTTTTAGGTACCACACTATTTTCCAACTTGTTTTTAAATAAAGATTTTTGTCTCCTGTGGCCGACACACATTTCTTTCAACTAATTAAGCCAGTTAAAACTTCCTGTCTAAATTTAGCGTTCACCAAGATAAAAAACCCACAACATGCAGGTTTATAATCATTTTCTTAACAATTACCTGAATACATTTTCCACCTATTTTCACCGTAGGCCTCAAATCTAAGTACAGTCTGTTACAAGTGTGGGGAAAGTTCCCACAGAACACAGAGCCATGATTTTAATCAAGTTTATTATTAACAAGTAGTGTACAGTTCTGTTTATCATAAAAGAATGACTTACACATCGTGTTTGCCACTGCCAAGAATTCCACCACACAAAACCCATGCATAAAGACTGCTGAAGCTGGATTAGCTGGAATCTGCTACGACAGCTGAAGTCACTTATAACCTTTTTGTTTGTATCCTATACAAAGTGTTTCACAGAGCAGCTGATCACTATGCCCAATTGATTTCAGATTTAAGAGGAAGCTAGAGCAAATACCTAAGCCATTACTTTCTCTTTCCCTGAAACACTTACTTGCAAACACACGCATACAGGCATACTGATTTAAATGGATGAGGAGTAAGGTAAAAGATGCCAGAGTACTTAAACCTACCTTGATGCTGCAAAGAAGCTTGTGACCTGATAACCAAAACTGGCATAGTATGCATGTTCCATAATAGCCATCAGTTGGACACAGTTATATCCTATAAAAACAGAAGAAACAAAACAAACAAACCCCTGCCTTAAGGACAGTCAAAAGAGGATTCAACACCTGTAACATATCCATTCCAGTCTTCTCTCATTTTAGCTGCTTCTAATGATTAACAACTAAAGATTCAGTCTCTTTCAAGAAGTAATTCTACCTGATAGTTTATACTTGCATTATCTTCCATTAAAAATGAAACTGTCAATATATCTACATATAACTGGGTGTATTGAATCTCTTAGATATAGAAAGCAGTACGTGATATACAAATATAAGCTTAATTTAACTTCAGAATACTAACTATGCCAATTGGCGTGTCCTGAATTTCTGCTTCACTTTTGACACTTGCAGTCAGGGGGTGTGGGGCTACACATACCTTATGCCCTATCTTTTTTTCCCATTTCAAAAACACTTTTTTCCAACTTTAATGATTACATTATTAAAGTAATGTGTTAAGGACACAGTATTTTCTGAAGACTGTCTCACAAAAATGGGTCCTTTTTCAAGTTGAAAGCAATCCATGCCAACAGTAAACGTCCCTGCAATATTTACCTAGGCTTTTGCAATCACGTTTTACTTAAAAATCTGTGGAACGGATTTTGATTCACATATCCTATTTCAGCCTGTTTCTTCTCCATAGATTTCACTTGTTTATAATTTTTGCTGCCCTAAGAATCTATTTTTATAGTACACGGAATCTGAAAATGCAAGAAACCTATAGACACATGATAATTATCTTTTCTAATAAGAGCACAGGCACATAAAAATTTTATCTCTGCAAGTATCTCTGTTATTACTTACCAAGATCCTTTATTCTAGGTAATACATTGTATGTGAAGTTTTTATAAGATGACACTTTTCCTTCTGGGGAAGCAATCCCCACATGGGATTCATAGATTCTTAGGCTTTTTAATTTCTTGGGGGAAGGATGCCTATGCTACAAGGAAAAACAAACAGTTGTCATTAGGATACAACAGCTTGAACATGTTGTCACAATCACGTAATTTGTGCAAGATGAAGAACAATTTAAGGTTGTTTTGTTTTGTTTTTCCTCTAAGAGCACAAAGATTTCAAAGGTAATTAAGCATTCTAAACCATTAAAGGAAATTATTTCAAAATTAACATTCTTCATGAACAAGAAACTGAACATCCATGATTCAACACTTCTCTTACACCCTTTTTAAATTACACTGAAGTGTACAAACTTATAGCAGCTATTGGACTATAAAGTTCTAAACTACTACAAAGCTTGTTTGAAAATAAACAACAGAAAGATAGGTTTTCAATACACAAATATTTAAAGAATACAGAGGCAATTGAAGTTCATCACAAAACCTCCTATTAACACTTGAAGAAGAGCTTATATTTGATGGGGATTTTACTTTTTAAAACAAAAGTCTTGTTTGAAGAAACTTAGGAAAACGACCACTTAAAACATAATTTTCCCCCAAAGTCTTTTCTTTTCCTCCCTCTCCCAATTAAAAAAAATATGAGATTTTATATTCTATTTATTAGTTTAATATTTAAGTGAAATTTTGAAAAGTTAGAACAAACCCAGTAAAAACACACACATACGTGAACATTGAACAGAAATTAAAGGGATAATGTGAAGAACAAGTTCTGGTTGAGGTTTGTTCCCTATATTTTACTTCCCCTGGGCACCTCTCCTATTCATAAAGGACTTCCCCCGCCCCCAACCCCTCCCTCAACTTAACTCAGTAAGGCCTTGTCTGCACCCTAAATGTTGTCACCTCTTTTTCACTCCAGGTCATACAGATCACCACATTTCCAACTACCTTCCCATTCCTCTTCCTATGGAGAATCTAGGTGACACACAGTATCATAGATACGGGGTAGGTCACTAAATTCATATGAACTATACATCTAAATAAGAAAGTTACTGTGGATTACGTAATGTTTTTTTAAAGACATTTTCCATGTGAGTTACGCTTTCTCTGTCAAGCACATGCTTCATAATTTGAGGTGGGCACTAAAATTTAACTCAAAACAGGTTGCAGCACCTCTAATACAGAATACTGCATATCATTTTTCAGTGAAAACAGCAAAAATTCTAATAACGTGAAGTAACACACTCGGACAGTCGGAAGTTTCTGAATGCTCTCCTATGATACATGAAAAATATCATGTAAAGAGTTCCCATCCTTATAACACTGCATGAGAAGTGAGAGGGCTTTAAAAATCAATAAATGGATCTTCCCGATACAAAGAAACTAGGATTTGACTGGAGCGTGAGCACCTTAGTTTTGCAAGCTTTTTCTGACTTCATATGGCATTGACTTATTATTGGAGAACTGAACTTTGTATTTGCAGCTAACTAATTCTTAAACACAATTCTGATAATTCACTCCTCTCCTCTATACCAGGAAGGTCGCTGTAGTCCTGGAACAGTTACTGAGCTTGCCTAGCATGTGAGAAGCCAAGTTTAAAATACCACTTTAACAGGTAATTATTTTTTATATACTCTATGGGAGACTGAAAAAGTAGTTCAAAACCATCCATCATTAAAGTCACTTGTTTCTGTCAAAGCCATGAATAAAAATCCTTCCCTTCTCAGGTAGCTACTTTAACTAGTTCGCTACCCTCTTTTTGTGGAATAACTTTTTTTTTTTTCTTCCAAGCAGGGATACAAAGATGACACAATTTATGGTTTTATACACCTTTTGAAAATAATATTTAAGCCTTACTATATATGGTTGTGGTGGATTCCAGTGTACCCAATCATAATTCACTTTGTTTTCATCACGGACTACATATCTTGCCCAAGGTGAAATACGATAGAGGAGTTGGCCATTTTGAGCACGAATCACCACCTATAAAATAACCACAACACAGGCATGCAGTCACATATAATTCATGTAACACCTCTTATGTAAACTATAGCGAAGAATGAAATAGTACACTACACAGAAATTTAAGTTAAAGAAAACACAAACATACAATGCAAGTCAAGACAAGGAAGAATGACCCTGTTGCCAGAGATGATTTGCAAAGGGATAGCAAACCAGGCATGTCAGCCACAGGAGCAATGTTCACCAGCAGGAGCTGAAAGGTGAGGATATATTTGTAAGCTTCATATAAGTAATGGGAGATGGAGCTTTTCCTTTTTCCTTCTTTTTTATTAAAAAAAAAGTAACTTTGCTCTCAATTCTTAACGAGTAGTATGTAAGAAGACAATTATCAAAGAATTGCATTTTCACCTGCACCAAGCATCTTTCATTACTCTGATATATTATCTGTATCCTTAACCCAACCACAGGAGGAAGTAAGATGAATATATGCATACACAGTAGGTTAATGGAAGTTGTTAGAGTAAAGTAAGGAAGATTATTTTGGTGTCTCTCAGTGTATATTATTATAACTCTGACAACACAAAGCAGATTTTGTAAGAAGGAATAATAGAGACTGATCATCTAATCAGAAAAAGCTGAGAAAAAGTTATTGAAAACACCGTACAATTGCATGGAAACTTTCTTCTGTCAACTGTGCTAGCAAAGCTGGCCAAAATCGTATTTCTGCAACTTATCAGCATTATGAAGATCCTCCCGGTCAACAGCATTGACACAATTTGCAATATCTCTTAAAATAATAAAAATTATCCCCTCTTCCTAATATCACACTTTTGATGATGCTATTGCTTGTTTTATTAATTTGTCCCAATATACTCATCACAGACATAAGAGAATTACTGCATATAATAACCATACCTCACTATTCATGTTAGCATTCCTTTTTCTCTAATATTCTAGTGTAATGTATACTATACAGGCTTATAAGGGGTGGGCACATTTTAAGAAATATGAGATAATTAATCTAAATTCAGAACATTATTTAATTAGATATAGTACTGGTTTAATCCAAGGATGATACCGGAGGGTGAAAAAGAAAAAGTTTATTTATTATGAAATACCAAAACCAGGTCATGCATACTCTTTAATTTAATCCATTAAGCAATTAAAAACACTTAAGAAAAACAGATAGTAGAAACATTTAAATGAGCAACCAGCTATTTCACTTTTTTTAACCCACACTTCTACAGTTATGCTGCATGTGTTAATTGACTGTATCTCTGCGTCCTCTCCTTCTGAAATCACGTAAGAACTTTTGTCATTCCCTAGTCACTCAACTCAAATTGACCATATTGTTCGTCATTTCTGAGGCATCACTCCACTTGATTTACCAGTTTTTCAGAAGTAATATTGTTTAAGTACTAGTTTTGCTTTTATTCAAAGCATCCATCAGGTCAAGAGTAATAGACTTTTCAGGAACTGAGAGACTTTTACAGGAGCTTGTAAAAGTTGGTAGGAACTTTCACAGCCAGAATTCTCATAGCTACAAATAAAACTCCTGAGAAGCAGAGGCATACATGTTTTTCTCATATATTAAAACAGCAACAATGTCAAGCCATAAACGGGTGCTGCTAATCTACCACTTTCTGCAGGGGCTGGGTTTACACATTTAAGTCTTAACAGACTTAGTCTGCTCTAGTCTAAGGTTCACAATCTAAATAATTTTTGGTTTTCATTTTTATTTTGGAAGAACTTAACTTTCAGTTTTATTATGTGAAGATATAAGAAACCTCCTGTATTCTAAAGAAAAGAACACATTTATTCAACAAAAGAAGTCATACAATTTAACCATTCAAAAAAAAAAAAAAATCTTAAAAAGTGGGAGGAGCACTTATTTTCAACAAGTATTCAGAAAGTTTATTTGTTGCCTTCTTCACAGTCTAGGTCTTCTTAAAACAAAGAATATTTTCCAAATATATCCAGCCACAGTTGTATCTGGTTGAACCTCACCATAACATTAGAACCCTCAATTTTGCCCATGTGGTGGTGGTGTTTTTGAACAACGACGAGGGAAAAAAAACCCAAAACTATTCAGGTGAGCGATGTCTAGTGTTATTGTAGCCAAATTCAAAGTCGGTCACACAATAATACATAAAAACTCAAAATCCTTGATGACCTTTGAATGTCACATGATTCTGGCTTCCAAGTGAAATATCAGTATAAATACATGTAAAATAAACATTCTCACACAAATAAGCAAGCATCAGAAAGAGACAGAATGAAAACATTCTTCAAAATTTGACATTAAAAAGTCAGTTTACTCTAAAAATGGATACAGCAGATATACAATTCATATAAGCACAATTGTAAAACAACAAAAAGTGAAGAGCTTAACCTAAGCTGCTCATCTTTTGTATGCAAAGGTTAAAAATGTGTGTTTTGTTCGCATTTTGCATTTTCCATTATAGGGATGTTGGGTTTATTTTCAACATTTCTGTCTGAAGTGTTCGGCACACTTGAAGTTTAGCATCCAAGACCGCTGCAATTAGTGCAGTGGATTTCATAGACAAGTACACCCAAGGTAGTGAAAAGATGTCCTGGTAACTTGAGGTTTAAGGCATCAATGCTGTTGAAGTGATTGATTTTGCAGTAAGAACTTTCAGATTTGAATAAAAATCACTAGAGAAACTTGAAATGTATGGCTGTAATACGAGCAAACAAAGCCAACAATGGTTGGCTTTGAAGGTATGTAAGAACTGGTGTGCAAAGGTGCATTTCAATTTTAAAAATACTGGACTGCTAGAAGACAGAGCAGGACCTAAATCTCACAAGAACATTAGTATCAAAGTGACAATGTGTTCCATGTCTGTCCCACTACAGGAGATTTATGAAATGGGGAGTAAGCTGTAGGATAAAAATAAATACAGTGTTTACAGGTCTGTTTTGATGATGTTTATAACTCTCAAAAGCAGTTTATTACAGCTAAGGAGAAACCATCACTCTGAGGGCAGTCAAGTGTCATACAGAAAAGGCAATAACACACTGCAGAAATTCAGAAGGTGAAGTGGGTTTCATTTAATTTAATGGTGCTTCCAATGCAGGACAAGGGAGATTCAGGGGCCTCAAACTTCAGAGATACTGAAAATTTTTGAGGCTCTTGGGTATCCCACTATTCTGCCTTTCCAAAATAGCATGGGTCTTCCATATCACCTACAGCACATCTGCCAACCCCTTCTGGATGTCTCAGAGCATTTAAAGGAAAACTCGGCACTTACGCTCAAGGCAACTTTCAATGTGCCGTGACTCAGTGAAATTTCCTGGCTTTTTATGAACAGAAACCAAACATTTTTTTCTTAAATTATCTATAACAAGAAAAAGTCTAAAAGTTTTGCAAGTCCAACAACTTCAAAAGTTTAGTCACAAATACAAATTTAGAGAAAAGGCAAACCCATGTGTAAAATGGAGCTTAATGTGATTGTGCTATTGTTATGACAAATTAAATTGTGCAGTAACAGGCCACAAAACACCATGTTTAAAATTCATATGTTTATGAATATCTCACTCCTTTTCTTTTTGTGTTTGCCTACCTTCATCTTCTCTTCACATGAGCTTTATTTGGCTACCTCATCTTCCAGTGTACACATACAGAGATCTTCAGAACAGTATGGGAGAATAATTCAAATGACAGTTACATACAAGATGAGACAATTTCTCTGCCCAGTGTCCACTTCTTCGGCTTTCAGTTCCTGCATCTAAAGTAGACTTCAATTCCATGCATGAGCATTGTATTCAATTACAATGTGTATCTGCCTCTGTTTCCACTGATGATAACACAGGGTCAAACATTAGAAATAAAAATAAGCCATGCTGTCTTGATAATTCCTTATTTTCCAGACATTTATTTTCATTTAAAACTAGCATCTGCTGAATTTTTTTTAAAGAATAAAGGATTACACAACTGGCATTTTTGTGTTTCAGGAAATTTGTCATATAGTGGTTTGTCATTTATACCTGATTTAGGGAGCGGAAAACAAGGAGATGATAACTAGATAACCAATGAATATATGCAAGCCAATAAAATGCTCTGAAACACTGTATTATTTCATTACTTTAATGGCTTGAAAGCACTTGGAATGATTGTTGGTATATGTGGCTTTTAATACAACAATGAAATTAAATTGGCTAAACCAAAAATAGCTACACAATGACACAGTGGACTAGCTTTAATATAAATATGGAAGTGCCAGTGACTTGTAACTTATAGGGCAATAAGCTACTATTTCAATATTTTACAACTTATAGTATTTCATTATCTTGATATTTATTCATTTCTGAGACAAGATTATCCAAATGTAAAAGCCACAAGAACACAGGTGGAAACACAACCTCATCTCAATAACGTGCACCTGATCTGAAAGTAAGTTCAACCCAAAACCTAAAAGTATGACAGAATTAGGTCTTAAAGAGTTTCTAGGAAGTTTATGTTAGATGCTGCAATAACATAACCAGGTTTTTCTACTTCATGAATGTCCTGGTTTGGACTAGGACAGAACCAATTCTCCTTTCAGTGATTTTTCCTTTCAGTTAAGTTCCTTCTAAGTAACTGCACTTTCTGCAGCTGACTACATGTTTTTCAGACAGCGTCCACTTCTAGAACCAGTAACGCTTGAAGTTTCTAGTTATTACTAAGGTAATGGTAGGAATGGTATGCAGAAAGGCTCTTGCCTACATTTATTCCTACAGAAATCAACATCACTGGGAAGTTTCTTACAGTCCACAAGTGAAAGGCTGTAAAAGAGTCGCGCTTGCAGGGAGGAGTGGACAGGACAGGTGACACAAAACTGACCATCAAGGTATTCCATCCCATACATGTCATTCTCAGTTTAAAGCTGCAGGATCACAAGGGTTGCCTGCTCTTCTTCTATGGCCAATGTCCAAAGAGGACTCCATTTTTCTCCTGCCTTCGAACCCAATCTGTGCATTCCTGAATCCAGTTCCCATCTGCCACTGAGTCCAGCCTGGGACCTCCCAGAGCCCACAATGCAGCTCCAGTGGTGATGTGATCATCATCAGGGGAGCTCGATCTTGGTTTTGTATATATTTGTATATATTAAATTATTTCCATTAGTATACTCAAGCATTATTGTTTATTAAAAATGTTTTAACTTCCCAACCCGTAAGTCTCTCTTCCTTTTCTCTTTTTCTCCACCTTCTAGGGGAAGGAAAGGGTTAATAGGGAGCATCTGTCATCCATTTAACAGCCAGCCCAGCTTTAAACCTTGACAATGAAATTTATTAGAAATTAAACATCAAGGTATTTCCCTCCCTCAGTTGTTCTAAGAGTGCATGGGGAAGGAAAACAACTGCTTGTACACTGAGATGTTTTTTAGCATAATACACATCATAGACAAAGAAAAGTTTTCATTTTTACTTTTGCAAAACCAGGGTAACTGAGAGAAAGCACTACAAGTTTACAATAATACAAAAGAATCTGAAACAATTAAAGTTAATCTCTTCAAAATGTTATACTTAGGCCATATTGCTGCTGTAAGAAAACCTAGTCTTAGATTTTATTTCATAAATGCAGTTTAGTTTCAAAGACAGTTCCTGCATTCACATCACTGATACAATCCTGCTATAAGATCATATTTCTTTTTTCTTAAATTGTTCATCCTTTTCGCAACTCCTTCAAGTTGCTACAGAAAGAGAAGTGAATATTTACTATCAGTTGAAAACACCTTTCTCTGCACACCTGAGCTGTGTACTTTTTCCCCCACAAAGCGTATCCAATCCCAAGTTTAGCACTCAGGATAGAATACATGGTTCATGACCTTTTGCCAGTGGATGATGTAAACTGAGCCCATTTACAGAAGTAAATAAAATCATATCACCACCCTTGCCTTCCCCACGCACACAGAGGAAACCACAGGGCAACTATTACCATTCTCTTTCTACAGATTGTACTGGTTTGTGAGACAAGCACTAGAATCTAGAGGCAACATTTTTTTTTATGTTTGTTTTTTAATACATGGGACCACAGCAGAACACTCTCCTGTAACGTAATGAAACCTGCTGCAGAACCCAGGAACAGACTTCAGAGTTCCTTAGCTGACACAGTTTGCTTTAAAGAAGATTTAGATAAAAATATAAAAGCCTGACAAAAATCTGGGATAGAACAGCACTGTCAGCAGCTGTACTCTGGAACTGTCTCATTCAACCTGACAGATTTTGGAGACCAGATAAAACATTTCCCTCTTTCATAGCCTCAGAAATAGAAGGCAAGGAATGAAGAAGTGAACACAGCTTCTTCACTAGTACCTTACTCTTCTTGCTACTGCACAGCCACTAACGAAGCTCAGGAGAGGCAGCAAGGAGGAAAAGGGATCAGCAGCTGTTCAACACTTCGGCTTCCCCTAGCCAGGAGTACCATCTCAGATGGACTCTACCCAAATCAGTGGGGAAGGAGGCATGGAAAATGGTAGATCTTTCCAGAACTCAGCTTCCACTGAAAAACTTTACCATACTCTGTTCCTACCACTTCAAATAACCAAGAAATCAAGCGTATCCATCAAGGTGCTTGCAGTCACTGAAGTTATTTCCTAACAAGGGAATTGAGTAAAATTTTGAAAAGAAGTTTTGGAAAGAATGGACAGTATGTTGCTTCTGTCAGGCTGTTCTCCTTCCTAAATTGCAAACAGGTTACACTGGAAAGAAAAATAGAAGACTCTAGTCACATTATTCCCAGTCTCCCTTTCTCCAACTTTTTTCCTCATCAATTTAAGATTACTGTCAAAATTAAGTCAGTTGAGACAAAGCTGTCCGCTTTGTGTTTTTGTGTTTGTTTTTTTTTTTCCTTCCAAGCAATTTTCTGGCAAAGAAGTCTGTTAAAGGAAGGCTGCGCAGCCATTCAGAGAGACCTGGACAGGCTGGAGAGTTGGGCGGGGAGAAATTTAATGAAATATAACAAGGGCAAGTGTAGAGTCCTGCATCTGGGCAAGAACAACCCCATGTACCAGTACAAGTTGGGGACAGACCTGTTGGAGACCAGCATAGGGGAAAGGGACCTGGGGGTCCTAGTGGACAGCAGGATGATCATGAGCCAGCAATGTGCCCTTGTGGCCAAGAAGGCCAATAGCATCCTAGGGTATATTAGAAGGGGTGTGGTCAGCAGGTCAAGAGAGGTTCTCCTCCCCCTCTACTCTGCCCTGCTGAGGCCGCATCTGGAATATTGTGTCCAGTTCTGGGCCCCTCAGTTCAAGAAGGACAGGGAACTGCTAGAGAGAGTCCAGCGCAGAGCCATGAAGATGATTAAGGGAGTGGAACATCTCCCTTATGAGGAGAGGCTGGGGGAGCTGGGTCTCTTTAGCTTGGAGAAGAGGAGACTGAGGGGTGACCTCATTAATGTTTATAAATATGTAAAGGGCAAGTGTCATGAGGATGGAGCCAGGCTCTTCTCAGTGACATCCCTTGACAGGACAAGGGGCAATGGGTGCAAGCTGGAGCACAGGAGGTTCCACTTAAATATGAGGAAAAACTTCTTTACAGTGAGGGTGACCGAACACTGGAACAGGCTGCCCAGAGAGGTTGTGGAGTCTCCTTCTCTGGAGAGATTCAAAACCCGCCTGGACGCATTCCTGTGTGATATGGTCTAGGTAATCCTGCTCCGGCAGGGGGATTGGACTAGATGATCTTTCGAGGTCCCTTCCAATCCCTAACATTCTGTGATTCTGTGATTCCGTAAAGGGACAAGCATTTAAATCAAATATTGAAAAAATACTCCTTAGCTATCAGACACATAGTAATAATTCTCAGGTGGTTTATATGTTTAACAAAGTTCTGCAGAAGAATCTGCGCAGTTCAGGAGCCATTGGAAGAGAGGTCTATTTGTGGTGCAGATTATTTTTCTGTAAATATGTCATCACATCAGCTATTAGACTCTAAACAGAGATATTAAATATCTGTTCACAATCCCCTCTTCTTTCCCCTTCCCTTCTCCCCCAGATAAAGAAAATAAATAAGAAAAAAAAAAATCAAGATATGAAAGAAGCAAAAGCCTATCTTCAAAGTCATGAAGTCACGCCTTGATCTTCCAAAAGAGGGAGATATAGCTCCATTTGTGAATTATACATTTCAACTGCAGCGAAGAACCTGAGAACATGTTTAACTAGTTTACTAGATCATATTAAAAAGAAAAGCTTTTGCTCTTTTTTTCCATTTCCATGCTTCTCCTAGAAAACTATGAGAAATTAGTATTTACTAAGAAAAATACAGAAAATACTATATTATCCATTTGAATATTAAAAAATTCAAAAGATGGAGACAGTAGCCTAGTATTATAAAAATATCTACACAGACATAGATAAAAATACCATAGGAAAAATCAAACTGTTAAAATCCAGGAAACCATAGGTGAGTCATTAAAAGTGAAAGCAATATCTCACAGAAACATTCCCAATACATTTCAACAGGCACACGTGTAGAGACAATACTTATTTAATCATCATGAACTACCCTAAAGTACATGGATTTCTACAGGAAGAAACAACAGGCTTAACTGCTATCCACACAAAGGTGGCATTATTATCTATTGAGAGACAACCAGTTCATTTTTGAAAAAGGAAAACACCACATGTATCTACGCTGCAGGACAGCATTCAAACTTTTCTTTCAGTCTAGAATCTAGACTTTAAAAACCTTTTCCAAAATCAAAGTAATCAAAGTCAAGGGAAAACTGGAATCTCCAAAATATACAATTCAAGAAATACTTTTTTTTTCCCCATTGTGACTTAACCAGAATCAAGTTACTATAACAAGAGTGATGCAGCTCAAAGACTATAAAAATTTGTATGCATAATATAAAAGCATTCATATATGTATTATGTAACTGAGAGGCTTGAGGTAGGAGAGCTCAGTTTGAAAAGCAACCATAATAATAAAGCACATTACACACAATAAGTATAACTTATTAGAGTTGTTTCAAGCCATGTCAAGTAGAAAAGAAGTTGCTGAAGTATGTAATAGGGGCACCCAAGCATTAAGTATTGCTTATCCTCAACTATAAAGCGTTTGTATAAAGGACAACTGCTGCATAATGCATCTTGCAGCTGGGTGGTTGTGGCATAGCATGCTTACTTTTTGATGCTCCCATTCACAGCTATTTCAAACTGACAGCAAAGCGTGTTTTGCAGGTGAGGCACGTCATGCTCAACACCTCTGCTTCCTGTCACATACCTCTGTGGTCTCTTATAACTGGGGTAGCCTACAGTCCCAAATGGTCTTTCCATCTGTCTTCTCCCTCCTCTTGCTGTTGTCTCCCTGCCCAACAACTCAAGAGTCGCTAACACCTTAGGTCACACACTCTTTGGTGGATAAGAAGAGTGCAGATAACCATATGTTCCCTCTCTTCTGAGGTAGTCTGTCATGGATGAGCTCACCTGACCCTCTCCACACATTGTTAGGTGCATTAACTTAACTGCTTTCTGATATTCTGAAGTAGCATACCTTGAATACTTTATCACAATGCCTCAAAGAAGTCCTCCTCAAACACCACCAGTGTTGGCTGTGTTGCCAGTACAGATTCCATCTGACAAAACTCAGGCATCCGACGTGTGGAATAAACTTTGTTATTCTAATAGACTTATCTTCCACTTTCTCCTTGACCTGTAATCTTCTCTTAACATTATAGACAAACACAGCTGAAAATTAGGAAGTACGTACCAAGTCAGTCACACTGAAAAGAGTGTCAGAAGCTTTACCTAATTAGTGGCCCTATCTTCAAAACAAAAACAATTTGCCCCAAAACCACAGCCATGTTTACATACACTTAATTTGGACTCTCAGACTTCAAATTCCATTTCAAGACCCCTTCAAGACCCCTTCCTTAAAATCTCTCTCCCTTTTCCTCAAAAAAAACCCACATTTTGCTTTAACACACCCCTAATATCAATTGAAACAATTAGTCTTCTGTATAGATAAACTAAAAAGAAAGCATTTTTAAATAGCAAAACCTCCTATCAAAGAATTGGGCAATCTTCAAGTCACAGGAGAACTAAGCCTGCCAAAATAACTGAACAAGAATATCCTGAAGTGCTCAGCTCAGTATGCAAAAAAGGCTCCAAAGAGCAACAGTCCACTGCATTACAATTCTTCGTTGCTGCTACAACCTCTCCTATGAGTCCACAAGCAGTTGCACATTGCTTCCCAAATTCACACAGGCAAAGTCAAGAGACCATTTACCTCCCAATGAGATAACAACTCTTCCTGCTAGTAAACCTAATCTGAAACCCAGAGAAGAACAATAACTTGCTGAAAGGTCGTGGCTTGCAATCAAGCAATGAAACATGACGGGTATTGCCACAGATTTAACTAATGCTTTACCTTCCATTCAGCACCACTGATATCTAGAAATGTGTATGCAAGATGACTTAAGTTACTTCTTAAAGCTCAAAATGGCAGGAATGCCATGTCTGCTCCTTCTTGCACATACATTACATTCCACGATGATGCAAAATGCTTGTTTCGTTTACTGTTCAGCTTTGCAGACCTGGTGATTCTTATTTTTTTCCATCCTATGCACCATTTAAGACACGAAATTTAAGTGACATGGAATTTAACAGACTGAGCAAGGATATTCCCCACACCCCACACTCCCCCCCACAGTTCAGGTGAAAACAAGAAACATTAGAAATGTTACACATGTAAGAAAACAGTAAACACTTCTTCAGGAAGCTTCCCACTGAAATCAAGTTGCATACCTCTGCTAGGGTTACCTAGGGGTCCGTTTGTAAAAGCTGTCTCACTGCATGTAACCTATTCACACCTTATGTTACAGAAAACCCACCACATCTTTAACACTTTTATATGTAGCATCCTAAGCACCAGCCTGTTATCTCTTTATTAAAAAGTTTCCCGAGTTTTCACCTTATCATTAAAAACACCTTCACGTTTTGACTGCAGACTGCTTGAAGCACAAGACCTGAACACAAAGCCAGTCTGATACTACGCTGCTCAACTTCCCGATCAGTAGGGTCAGCTGCAGCACCATCTACTTTATCAGTGACAGTAATTACTCTTGATGAATTTCACTAACAGTGGTTCCCTGACACTGATTAACCTACCTGCTCACCATATTTGATTCTGTTTCATGGTTTATAAGTTAAACACAGAGCATGCAGATCTACTACAAAGTATAGGACACAGTAGTAAAAACTGTAAGGATGAAATGTTAATAATATTCTTTACAACTAACTTTCCTCTCCCCAGCACCTCATGGCTACAAATGTACTTTTAGGTACTTCTAACTACGGTTAATCTGTTAGTGTTCTGACTCAAAGCAGTTCCTCCTTTGCCTCCTTTAATATTAAAAAGGGTTATATATTTGGATAGGAAAACTACTCAAAACCAATAGTAGTGAACTTAAAATATTTTGTTCAAACTGATAAAAAAAAATAGTGACTCTTCCTTGTGTCAGCCCAAATATGTATTGAACTTGGCACCTATAACTACTGTTAGCAACCACTGAAACCATTGGTTTCCAGACTCTTCAAACATTCAAGAGAGTCTGGAATATCAATAGAAGAATATTGTGTTAACAAGTGCACAAATATCAAATCTAGTCACCTCATTATAATACAAGACACTCAAAAATCTATAAAGTTTACCATTTAAATATACATATATATGTACACACACATATATCAGATATATGTGTGTGAAGGAGAAAAGGGTATAGATTTAGCAAGTGATGGAGTTTTTTTTAAAAGTTTCTACCATTTTGTGAGGTGACCTTTCCAGGGAAAACTTATGTTATTTGTTCCTTGAGCTGTATATGATTAGTTCTGTCAGCACATACAGAGAAATTATGAAGGCTGCTATGGTGCCCAGAAATGATCTGTTAAAACCCCATCGAAATTAACTATAAAACAGGATTTCCTTTTTTTTTTTTTTTCACCTTTTATCTATATCCACTCAATTACACAAAAGCTATCTAAGAAAGCCATCCATTTGTAGTTAACTCATATGGCTTCAAAAATGTAATAAGACACTGATAAATTTAGTCACTGATATTTTACAGACAATTTCCTAATCTTTATCTTGCTCTTGGTAAAAGTTGCATTATGGAGGCATGTCAGCCATCCTGACTCTTACCTTCATAACTCAAGAGAAATAGGCTGGAATCACTTACATTAAAATAGATTTCATGAATGCACAAGTGATATTTAGTTGTACAGTGTTTTAATTTCATGCATCTACCCAGCATTATTGTCAGATAAAGTGTCAGAAAAATTTATTAATATATAAAATTCTTGTTCTGTTAAATCATTCCAGAAATCACAGATCTACTGTCATTACTAGAAAACTGAACTACTATTTTAGAATACCCTCTCCAGCTCACATAAGAAAATATAGCGGTTCCGCTATACAGATCTCCTATTCAATGTTCCAGGGCAGCAGGTAGCTCAATCATAATTGCCAATATTTTGGAAGTACTGATCCTACTACCTTTTCTTATGTAGCTGTGTGTAAATATTCGAGAAGTTGATCATTAGCCATGAATCTGGAAGTTATTTTCATCTAGGTTTGAATTCTTATTGGCTTGTATTTTCCAGTTGTTCTTCATTTTCTGTGCTGTTCCTTGGCATTCTTATAAAGAATATTAAAGAAGTTCCCCACTGCAGATATTAAGATCTCAATTTTTACCAATACTGTCCCCACCCCTAAACTTCACTGACACTATTTCAAAATTAGGACCTTACAGACCACAGTGAAAACTTAATTTACAGGTATTTTTTAAGCAGTTGTAAAACTCATTTATAAATAAACAGTAAAAGAACAAGGTGGAACATTGATTAAACTCCTGCATGAATATGACAATACATGACGAGACTTGCAAAGGAAGCCTACCCACGTCAATTTTTCTAAAAGCTTGTTGTATACTGTGAAAAGGTAATTAAGAATACTCTGGCAACAAAGGAAGAACTCAGTGATTTTCACCATGAAAGAGATACACACACTTGCCATCCACCTGACATCACTGTTAGAATGACAAGCCTGCTAACATTTAAAGAAACTTTGGTTGTTCCCAGACCATATTTCAAACTACCCCCCATTAGAATAAAGCAACAGAGATAAAGAGGCTTAATTTATTAAAGCACAAAGTTTGTTTTTGTTTTTTAATCTGTGCTCAGCTTATGACACCTGTCAGAAGTTTTAAAAAAGAAAAAAATACCACACAACCACAACAGTAACTATATTTGTTCACTTAACTCACTCTAAGCTCCCCACTAATCCATGGAAGAAAAAAAAAAGTGCCCTTTTCTAACAGGTAACATGACTTTGTAGATGGATGTCACAATCCACAAGGGAATCACTCAACTGTTATAAGCCTCCATCCCTTCACACACAAATGTATCATAAGATCTACAGCAGGTTTTTTAATTACTCACCTTCTTCAGTGTTTATATTTACTTATGAGAGGACTGCCTGAAGAGCTACAGTAGCCAGTCTACTACTATTGAAAACAGGCAAATGTTTGACCTCTGCTCCTCATTTATTTTCCTACAAAAATATTTTGTGACCTGATCTAAATTAGTGTCACCAGCTACACTCCATCCATTTCCCATCCTGTCTTAGAAATTACTTATTTAAAAGGAATGACCTTGCCACCATTTCAGAACTTGACATTCACCAGTGGAGAACTAAAGATGAAAACAGTGGAGACAGAAGCTAAAGATAAGGACCTTCTGGAGGAGACTTTTTCCCCCTAGCAGATTAATCAAATGACTGCATAAGTGTCTAAAGTACTCTATTTTAACTTAAATATTTAAGAATATTGGTAAAAGAAACTTTAAAATCTGTGATTCCCTTATGCTTCTTTAGTAAAGCAAAAGAGGGAATACCTTCATTACTAAAAAATAAATAGCTTTTGTTGCCTAGTCTAGTGCACAAACAGTGCCTGCGTATTTAAACATTAGCTCTGCAACCTGCATAGTAATTACCATCTACAGACAATCCAATGTTCTCAGCCTCTACAAGAACAAAGAACTGCAAAACTATGCTCACACAAATCCTCACGTTCCCAAAAATACACACATTTATGAACAATCATAATCTAACAGAGCCACGTAGTTTCAAGAAAACTTGAAGAGCAGCAGTTTTCTGAGAGAGGATAAAAAGATCAGCCGTAGCACAAGGGTAACGTACATGCCTACCATGTGAAATATTCCAACCTCATCCCAGCTTTTGTGACAAATAAACCAAATTAGAACTACTGGAACACAAGATTTTTTTTCTATGTTAGTTATATCACCTAAATACATTGAAAGGACACATCATGATGTGTTAGGTTCAGTTGTATAGGCACCATGGAACAAAAACGTGTCATGCAAATTATTAGCAAAGTTACAGATGAGGCTGGGAGCAGTTCCATATGGATTAAGTCCTCAATTATGATTATGTAAACTGTGAATCAAGTTTCTAAATCTTTACACCTTTTTTTGAAAGACAAGAATATACACACTCGAAAGCAAATCTATCTCACAGGCAGACAGAACAGTCCAGCTTCACATGCCTGTTTGGCAATCACACATTGAGTGTCAGTGACAACTGCATACATATTTGTTTAAAACTGACCATGTAAAAGCACTATTAAAGTGGCATGTTAAAAAAAAAGCTAAAATAAAAAGAGGAAAACAAACTCACATTCTGCTTTGCCAGCAAGAGTCTCATAGCTTTTCAGAAAACTCAGAGCAATAACAGAGCTACACCAGATTACCAAGAGTAATCAGTAGTCAAAAAATCTGCATACCAAACAAATTATGCACAATGCAATCTTTGCTTTATGGATTTCGTATTTCAAAGAAAATGGTGAATGGCAAGAGAGAAAGTACTATAAAGACCTGTACTTCAAAAATAGACAAAATGACCAATGATTATATAGGTAGACAAACAAAAAAAATCTTAAGGTTTTCCAAACATGTTTAAGAATATGTGCTTTTTGCTATTATGTTAATAATTAACAACACACCTCATCATTCACACCTCTTATCTCTCCACTGAGCATAGAATACTCTGCAGTAGGTGAGCTCAATAGTTTTGTAGATACAGCATAAAAGGTAAATTTAGCAACAATCAAAAAATCTAACCTACTTACATCTCAAAACCATGGAAAATATTAAGTAACCATTCTGCAATCTCATACATTCTGCATAATCACCATATTTCTGAGTTGCAGACAAATGTTTTCTTTCCTGCTCTGTAAAAAAAAAAAAACAAGCTTCCTCATCCCTGCATGATTATTCCTAAATTTCAATTTATCCATATTTATTACTGGGACAATTTCATACACCGTAACAAAAAGCATAGAGATAAGCACACATATTAAGTAAGCATTTCCAGAGCATTTTTATGCATATCTTTGTTTCAGCAGATTCCTTGTTTACCTAAGCTGATTTTTAGCAGAAAAATGAGGATTTTTTTCAGTGTGCTAGTTTTATTGATGGGAGCCCTGAAAATATAGTAGTACTATAAAAATGCTCCCAGCTTCTTAGTTTTCCTAGTCTATAGATGATTTCAGTACATTCCTTTTCTTAACTACTCATTACTGTCCCCTTTTAGCATCCAATATCTCTGGAACTCAAGACTGCAACAGTTCAAATTCTCACAAGTACAACTCTGACCAAAATCAGTATTCACGTAGAAATAATCAACTCTACTGATAGTTAGTTGTCATTATGTGTATCTGCACTAAGTGTAACATCTGTAGCACTTGACAGTTCGAAGAAACTTTCCATTAATTCATGGAAGAAAGGATTTTATGTTCACTGATACTCATGAAATACAACTGATAAAATACAACTGATAAAATACAAGTTTTCCCTGTGTCTGTATTTAGTTTAACTTACTTAACCTACACCTACTGCTCAACACCCTTAATTCCTAAATGACAGGCAGGAGTTTTACAAGGCCACATGTACTATTTAAGCAACACAAAAAGATCATCTGAAAAGCCATGGTTAAATGGATCACAAAAACTATCAAGGTAGTGAGATTTGAATAGGATCTTAATCTCAAGCAGTTGTATCAAATACAGAAAGACTTTATCTATACACTACTTAATTCTTATTTTTCAAATTATCAATATTAAGTACTGTTTTTGTCTTTTAACATGACAGAATACACTATATCCCCATTTCAGCCACATATGCCTGCTCCCAAGCATCACAAAGAGAGTTAGATGTTAATGTTTCACTCATTGAGGTCACTTTGCACAAGCAAATAAACTGATTCTGCTTCTTAGAACAATTAAAAGATAAAATTATTTAAAAGAAAACAAAAAGGACAACTGAGTAAGAAGGGTTACAAGAACTGGACAGAGTAAGTCTAGAAGCAACACCTTTAGCTTTGATCCATGGGGCACAGGAGGATAACCATCTTCTCCAGGTGGAATGAACAACTCCCACTTCCCATACTCCATCTTCTTATACGGATGAGAAGATGGATTCCAGCCATCTGCAAAATAAGAAATATTTAGTGTATTTATCTTAAAATGTGTCCAATTACAATTCAAAGGTATAACGGTGTATTCCATCTTTTTCAGAATAAACTGGAGCAACAGCAGACAAATGTGATACTACGATACATGTTCAAAAGAGGGTCAATAAAATGTGTAAGATTTTCACTACAAAATCATACTCCAATTCTAATTTGACAATGATTGAATTATTTTTATTTTACTTTCTTTGATCAAAGTCAAAACAACCTTCTCCCCAAAAACACACTACTTTTTTTAACACCACAAAATCACAGTGTTATGAAAATTAATAGCTGAAAAGTAATGCTTAATGTAGATTTAAAACCAAAAACTGCACATCCTAAACAAGCCAGTAGAAATATTTGTTACAACACTATGAGAAAAACTAAGCAGCTGTTGATTATGGAAAGAAGTGGATACAACGTAACCAAAAAACAACAGCTAAACTGTCTGAAATAAACAATTCAGGCAAAAAAAGGGAAAACAGAAGAAAGATGAAAACAATAACAAATGTCTTAAGAAGTTGCAAAAAGAATACTTTAAGGAACCCGTCAGGATTTATGATAGTCAAGACCTTCTTATGGGAATTACTACCAACACTTTCATCCTTCTTCCCCCTCATAGATGTCTAATCATCTTCATTGCTTTTCATGAAACTTTCCAATTGAGCTATATCTCGTTATTACAATGCATGAACTGAACCAAATACATCAGGTGATGAAAGATAAGAAGAAATGTCTTAGTTTGAGAACAGGGACTTCAAAAACTCTGCCAATAGCTACAGAAAAAGGCTAAGAATATTACCAGCAGAAGTTCAAATAATCAGCTTGGATATGTTTTAGGAAAAAAGGACAGCATCACGGAAATCCCATTAGCCACACACACAGACAAGAGCTTCTATACAAAAGTTCAGGCCCCAGATATGTCTTAATCCAACACAGAAGACATCCTGAATAGCCTGGTACTTTTAGCTTCTCTCATCTCTGTGATTAGATCTTTCAAAACCAGCCAACTATTTAAACATTACATCCTACCTCAGCAACATGAGGCACAATGGAACTTCTTGCTCAGAACTGCTCCCTTAGCATGCCAAAGAATCATAAACTGACCTTTAATCTAGAACTAAATTCAAAGTTATAATGGCTTGGATTCTACCATTTGTCATTAAAAAATCAATTTAAATGCAATACCTCCAGCTAAATCATAAATTGACTTCTTGTTTCATCTCCTGGTTTTATTTTCACATTGGCAAGTATTAGCCATACAGTTCTGAGGCTCACTGCTTAACTTGGAGCTTCATATCAGAAATTAACACTTCTCTTGCTTCTCACAGAGGAAAGAAGTACTTCTTGCATATTGACCAAATCATTCACTTGTTCCAATGTAAGAGCTAATACATCACTACAATGTTGTAACTATTTTTTCAAAAGTTTAAAAACTTCATAAACTGAGGCTGAACTCTCAAGTGCAATAAACTCATCTCTTAGGGCAGTTATATTTCTACATTCCACACACTTGTGATCAACTGAAAAATGCTCCGAGTCCAGCAAGCATTCACAGAGCTTCCTTGAGGAAAAGTTGTCAGAAAAACAGCAGTTCAGACAAGGGAAGGGCATCAAAATCCCACTATCCCACACAAGATACCTTTATACCATTTGCTTGGAATATGAAATCAGAACATAAATTGAGAGATTCTCTAAGGACACTATACTGTTCTACATAGTAGCCAATTAGGTCTTCCTCCTCCTACATTGCCTGATTTCCAACAGCTCAATAGCAGGGTCTTTAACATAATCTGCTTAAAAAGTGATTAAACAGCTCAAACACTGACACAAAAACAAATGTCATTACTTGTCAAATAGGATGTCTCTCTGGATAATAATAGCACCTTCAGTTGTCTGTAGCCACAGAAGCATAGAACTATTTGACTTTAGTCATGAAATGTAGGTATTTTTCTATAAAAAGCTTTGAAGAAAATAGTAAGAAGTTCAGTATCATATCATAGTAGTATCTAGACTCCATTTAGCTAAAAGTTTGAGTCAGGTCGGGGGCGGGGGGAGGAATCATTCTAAGATATGGAAAGTTTCCAGTCAGCTGTCAGATATCCAGATTACGAGGGCTGGTGGCTTAAGTTCCCCTTTCTTCACTCTGAAGGAAGCATGTCAGAGTTTAAATAAACAAACCTCCCCCCTAAAACCAACTAACTCACCCTCCCTCCACCCCAGCAGAAGCCTTCCCCACTAGTGCAAGAAAAAGGAAGCAAAAACCAAACCAAACAGATATTCCAGAGCGATCAACATTTTAGATCTAATGTTAGCTGGGAAGGAAGGAGAGGAAAGCAGAGAAAAGAAAAAAGGGAACTAAAGAACAGAAACCACAAGTATGACAAGGTATCATATCAAATACTGACTTCCAAATTAGCATATACATAGTTACTCTTTCAAGCTGCTTAAAGCCAGTAACTTCTTTATAATTAAAGTATTTTTTTACAGATAACCCACTGAGTCTCTGCATGGCCAAATACAATTGAGTGTTCTAATTCCCAAACAAATTCTGTGGGTTACCCTCAAAACCTGCAGTTCAGCAACTTATTTTGAAATAGTTGATTGTAAAGTAGCAATAAATTGCCAGTAGTCACCAAGTTCCTCAGCAATACAGCATGCAAATAAAATATTCAGTGTATTATCACTGAGAGTTTTTAAGGTAGGTATAAATGTTGATATTGCCGCTCGCATCAGAAATTCAGCTGACTAATTGCCTCATACACTTGATTTACTGAGATGCTAAAAGTACTCATTGACACATCTTAATGTTTTTGGATGTTCATTTAATACTTTTCAGATCCAGTAAAACATCGTATCAGAATACCAACAGATATAATATCTCTTTTCTCTCAAATTATGGAGTTTTAAAGCAGAGATAAAAAGAACACTGAAAGTAATCGGGATTTTTTTTGAATTTATGTTTTTCATTCTCCAATCCAAATACAGATTTGTGTATTATTACTAGATTCCAGCTTCTTTCTAGAACACACAGTGATACTAAGAATTATTCTATTAAATAGGAGCTAACCCATTCATTACAAGTGTCTAAGAACAAGGTACAAAAATTCCATAAATTGGACCAAAATACCTTAATATCAAAGCTTTTATTGTCTGCTATAAAGCATAAAGGTCATTCACAAAAAACTTTACATTTGCAGGACTGATGCTTCACATGTATAAAATGACAGAAATAAATTATTCATGTTTATCTTAAGCACAGTTCATAATAAAGATTATTAACTATGATCTTAATTATACATTCTGAAAGAAGTTTTATTTCTCTGTAATACAGTCTGCATTTGCCATTATAATTTTTACTAGATTTTGATCCTCAAAAACTTATCAGATTAAATAGCAGGGACTAATATTTTGTGTTATTTCTTGTGCCTTTCCATCAAACATCTAAGAGACTCGCAGACGATACCATATTATTAAGTAAAACACTATGAGAAAACACTGCTATCCATCTCCCTACAAAAGAACTAAAAAAAAGCATGTATTGACTGTTTTTGTATTTTACATCACCATATTTCAGTTTAAAACCTAAAAAGCTGCTGTCGTTTAAGTTCCATGTTTGTTTCTTTGTGTAAGACTTCAAATTTCCTCCCGAGTGGTTCAGTTACAGATCTCTCTATAAAAATTTGAGTTTTATTAAAAAAATTCTTATCAAAAACAATTCTGATACTGAATTTAAATACAATATAATCATAAATTTAGTTTGAGACTTTAACTTTCTTGAAAACTCAAAGAAAGGTTAAGGGGATTCAGTTTTAATTAAACATTTCTGTAGCAACCTGAATCTAAATCTTAGGTTTTGCAACCCAATTTCTCATCAGAATATTATTAAAGCTCATCTGAATTGAATGACAATCTTCCATTCCTCTAGGCATTGGGAGTACAATATCTTCCCCGTTGGGAATGAATACTTTACTATGACTTAGGAACATGATATATAGGACAAACGCAGTTTTTCCACATTAAAGTGAATTTCTTTCTAGTCTTTTGACTTCTTACTGCCACATTTCATTAGCATCTAGATACAACTACTCTAAGATAGTAGTCCTAAATTTCTGCTTCATATGATGTATCACATGAAATATTTTAAATTAAGTAAGGTTTAGAAAACCATTCCAGTCTTTAGCTACTGCATTCTGGTATATGCATACTTCCCCCTCCAACCTGCCAAGCCAATTTACAAGTTATATCCTCTTTTTAAAATATTAGTTATTAATTTCGTTAAAAGTCTGTTTTTAAAATGGCTATTAAAATACATATTTAAAACAAATGTATTCTAGTCTTCAACTGTGCTGAATAATTTAACTTAAAGACTATTATATCCATCACATCACATAAAAACCTTGAGCAATAGGTGGGGTTGCAGGGAGTAAAGCAGGAGTGAAGAGAATTTTCTGTGTATTCACACATATAAAGTTGAGCTATTAAAATATCCTCATCTAGCTGTCTTGCAGTCAGCACTGATGGCTGGCATCACTGTAATCTAGCAGTAGGTGAACTATACTTGTGATTCATTATTCAGTTTTGAATCAGAGGACATAGCCAATTCCCATATTAAAATTCAAGTACTGCACTAACCTATTTTATTAATGTCTAGTCCAATAAAAAGACAAGGAGTATTTCAAGGAAAGCTACTCTGTCGTTCACTAGGTTAACCATATCAAACAAGACCATGCTTGAAAATAGTGTTGCACTAACTTTTCTGTCCCCTGCATTAAAAAAAAAAAAAGATTTTTCTAACAATAATCATTGTTTATAGACTAAAATTATTACAGTGAATAGTGGACATAGATGGTCTCATTCAGTTCTTAAAGAAAAAGAGAAAATACAAGTTGCTGACAATTAAAATAGATGCATTTTATGACTCTGATGTTTGCAAACTGAAGCATAATGTGAATATTTAAACACTTTTACTTTTTCTATTTATAAGTGTATTGATCTTGTGACTACAGAAACACAGTTCTAAAACATTGCTATGAAGCACTGAAAAAATCTTAATGGATCTGAAAAACACTGCCAGGGTAGTCCATTTATTTCTTCATTACCGCACATATTTTTATAGAAGCTTAACCACAGTACTTTAGAAAGGACCACCAGATACTACAGCTAATGGCATCTGTAATGAGTCTTATAATTTTAAAGTTATATAAGCACATACAATTTCAAGTTCACGACTTCCTTCCTCAAATACAGAGTTTGCCCTTTTGATAGTTTCCTCAAACAGGAGTAAGGAAGAAGGAAAACTCAACAATTAACTTTTTGTTTAAACAGAAGTAGTTAACTGCCTCAAATTGGCAATTCATACACTTTTTTTGGTAATATAAATACACACACCGGACATTCACCAGATCAGTATTTCTGCAAAACAAAAGTTGGATAAATAACACTGCATATTTCTGAAATGCAGTTAAATGAACAAAATCATTTCACAGATTAAGTCTCAGTTCAGTAAGAGCCAGCAATAAAATTCCTAGTATCTTGACGGACTAATACCTAACACTGAAGAAGGGATAGAGAGGTGAAAGGGGAAAAACAAAACTAAAAATCCCCAGACAAAAAGGAGAGTGGAATTAGTATTGCAGGATTTAAGAGCAAAAATGCATCTGACTTCCATTTAAGAACTTGCAGCACATGATTTGAGTGTAGCTAGCCTTCTGAATGAGGAGCAATTTTATATTTTTGTCTCAAGTTTTAAGTAAGTGAATCAACATCTTCCCGGTTCTCATAGTAAGCAATGCATTTCCTCCATGTAATCCTGTCACCTTCCTGTCCTGTTAACATTGTTTCTTCTCCTCTCCTCAGAACACACCACGACCTACTCTATCATAAGTAGGTTAGTTTGATTTTAGGTTACCATTTTCCAGCAGGACTTTTGTCTACACTCTCATGGTTAGTGGGAATTTTGAAGGGCCTTGGGCCTTGGCAACACTGCTGTTAGATCAGTGAAATATAAAGCAAATTATTCCACTGTTATTTCTCCTCTCCACATACAGTTTTACAGAAGCCTAACTACAGAGCTTTAGGAAGAACCTCAGGTAGTTTAGACTCATTTAGTCTAAAGCTGCAATGTGATCAGGCTAGATCCTTTAGACAAGTCATTGCCTTATGGGTATTAAAAAAAAAAATACTACTAGATACACACAATACTGACTATAAAATAGAAACACCTATGTTCTTAGGCTATTGCAATGTGGAGTAAAAGATTATTAGTTTAAGTTACAAAATGCCACTACGCCAGCAAGCCACAACATACATTTTTACTATCAGAATTTCATCATTGCTACAAAATTGTCTTGAAGTGAAGAGTGTATTGGTCTAAAAACACAATACCAGAGAGAAGAAAAATTCTTAAAAATACTTACTGAAGTCACCTGCGAGAAACACTGCTTCTGCTCCCGGTGCCCACTCTTTGCAATATATTCCACCATCCACAAATTGGTTAACTCCAAAGGTTTTGTAACTTCTTGAAAATTTATCAAGGCCTCCTTCATTTTCCTCAATGTTCTTCAAGTGGTAATAAAACAGAGAATACCTTTCAATGAAAACAAATAAGATTTTTTAGAAAGTTTAGTAAGTGCCTGCATTAAGAAGTGCAAGAACATAAAAAACCCACATTGAGACACTGTCACACTATGTCCTAAGACTACAATAGCAGATTCACTGTTCTCTACAGAAATAGAAAAAAATATCAAATACAAACCATACAATTTTTCCACGGTTGTTACACAGTGCAAAGTTGCAATCTTCACATTTGTCAGTATTTTCTCTACTTTATGGAAACAGTTTGCACTTCAAATCTAAGACTACAACTCCTGATTGGCAGCCAAGAAATCATAGTATTACTACACAACAGGAGAACTTCACACTCTGAACAGCCTAGCACTTTTTCTTCCATCTTATTAATATCAGACACAGGCCTCCTAGGGAGAATTGGATAGGCCTGTTACATCTCTCACAGACAATTTTAATAGACAATCTCAGGACACTGAAAAGCTTTGCAGTACAACATATAGCAAGTATGTAGAAACTAGTCTGGCACTTGCAGAAAGCAGCTCCTTAGGCAACCTCTCTGCAGAGACCATCAGCAAGCAGACTTTGCAGTCCCCTGACACTGAACGATTTGGAAAACAAAATTACCATGTCATGGAAGTAATTATTTGGACTACACCCTACTTACCCCAGCAGGACTTTAAACGCACTAAACCTCTAATGTAAAAATTTGCTAGTAACAGCTTGGAGGTTTTTGCCATGTTTTGCTATGTTTTCTCCAAGAAGTTCCTGTCAATTCAAGAAACACGCACCAGGTGCACAATATAAACAGGAGGGTCAACTTTTGACTCCTAAAATGTGAGCTATTATGTGAAGAAACACATCTAGAAGTTTCAGGTTAGCATTTTGTTAATGCTACCTGTAAATTTTATTTTTTGTTTTAGATAAGACATACCCAATCTAAGTTAGAAATGTATTTGTGTTCTCCATAAGTGAAAATGAGTCTTCTAAAATTCATAAAAACTAATAAGAATCCCAGCCAGAACAACTTGTCTGCCTCATTACACTTACTGTATTTTGAAAAAAAGAAATAGAAACAGTAAAGAAGCAAAACAGCACTATGGGATGATACCTTGAAAAGAGAGGTAGCCTGTCTGCAGTGTCAGGACTTAAGACGTTGGCCCTTAAATAGTTCAAAGTAGAGGATTAAAGTGTCTATTTACTGGTTAAATTAAAATAACATTACTTATATTAATTAAGAATACTATGACTACTTTCAAGGCTAATCTCCTAGCAAGTTCTTATTATGAAGACTGATGCTCACCTTTAAATACAGCAAGATTTGAAAAACGCCTCAGGATACACTATAGCAAATACACTTAATTTTTTACCCATCCACCTGCAACACTCCTTTAAAATTTGCTCATGGGTGTAATCTTCAGGAGTACATTATTAACTACTACTGCTCTGATAATCAATTTCATTTATAGTGCTTGAGGAAGAAGGGAGAATATTTTGTAATATTTCCAAGTATAACTGTATTACATATATACACAAACCCAGTTGACTGGCTGAAGTTTTAACCAACTGCAATCACAGAAAAATCTATATAAAGTTTAAACACAGAGCAAGTTAAAAGTTCAACGTATGACATTTGGTAAAGGCAAAATTACTCCATTATTGAAGGGTTCCCCTTAAACAAAAGGTATTTTGATTTGTATAGCTTTTCTAAAAATTCTAAGCCTTCCCTTAAAATATGTCATGTTGTTGTGTTGTGTTACACAAGAACAAAGTGCTACCTGCAAATTCCAATTTCTCAGCCGTACATAAGCTGTTTCAAAATTGCTGCCTGTCACGTGTTATTTTTAACTAGTTCCACTGCAGCTGAAGCAGGAACCCTTTTGTATATGCTATAGGTAACCATCTGTTGTAACTCCAGAAAAGATCTAACTGAAGCAATGAATTTGTCACACTTAACCTGTTTGGAAACACCTTTTTTATTTTATCTACTTAAAATTAATCTCTCCCCCCTGCCCCTACCTGGTACAAATACATTTTCACAGCTTTAAGAACACCTTCGGCTGGATGTGGTATTTCCCCACATTCAGGAAGCAGTGGTAAGCTTCATCTCTAAACAAAAGTTAGTCATGCAAATCTTTGGAAGCTGGAGAGAAAGAAGATGATACATTTATTAACAGAGAACAGCAGGTCACAGAGAAGGACCGAAATCTCTGTGCAGAAAAGAAAAAGGCTATGATACGCTTCACATAACCCAGAGCCACAGACGTGCAGACCGCCTACTGGTCTTCCTCAATGAGTCCTCCCCAGCAGAGGAGAACCAAACCCATTCATCTCATTCCGAAGAAATAAGCAGCAAACAAATTCAGGATTTGAGAAGGGAGTTTATGGGGTGGGAGGGATGAAAATCGACTTTCAGGAAGCAATTATATGATTTATGCCTTTGGGAAATATCACTGACAGTAATACACACATTGTAAGCTCTGGATTCTTGTTACAGAAGCACTAAGAGTACATCCACTATTCGAATTTATCGAAAGACAAAAAGTGAAAGTTTGGGCAAACAAAGAGACCACAACACTAATATGTGACATTATCATGAGTATTACCATAGAAAAAGACCACTCTTTTTGCTCACTTTGCAATGGTGGTGAGCAAGATTACATGCTCAATTAAACAATTCGTTTTGGAGGACGGGGGTCAAGAAAGGAAGCAGATGAGAAAAGCTGTTGATCAAGGATGTAAAACATTATTACAATAATAGCTTTTCATATAGGATAAATTTTGAACAAGTAATACAGCATCATGTACATTGAGTAACAATGCTCCTTCAATTTGTACACAAGCACACTGCTTGTGATAGAGCAAGTTAATTCAGGTATTACTGCTGTATCATCATTGTAGAAATAATGATTATTGAAACAGCTAGTGCTCTCCATAATGTTTTTAGATGATATTCTAGAAAGCATTCAGTTATTGGGTTTTTTTTAAATCACCTTCTGAAATTATCAAATATAGAATTATAGTTTGCACAAAATCCATGAAAAAACCACCAGTTTCTGAAATGGATCAATTACTTGTGCTGTGAACTATTCTAAAAACTCATCTCAGGAGATGAAACACATCTGGACACAGAACAAGGTTACCTGTCACAGAAGGTCTTGTAAAGCAGCAGAAGCATAGTTCTGTATCCTGTTGCTGCTTTAAAGGAAAGGATTCAGTTAAGTGCACGCTCATGAAACAGAGTTAGGGAACTTAAGGTTTTGCTTTCACAGAAGTTTTGGCTTTCATTTCTATGTTACTGAAGCTTGTTACACATTTTTATCTTCCACACTGAAACCCCAGGATTACACACAGAAAATGACAGGAAAAGGTTTTTCTTCAACCAATTCCAAAGATTTATACTGTTCACTAATAGCAAAAAAGTGTTAAAAGAGAAGAGTTAGACATTAGATTGATGAGACTGTATTTCATGATCCCCTCTTAACACTGAAAGTTATGTCATGTTCACTTATGCATATATACTCATACGACATATATATATGTCAGACAGATTTTGGACACAAGGGACATTTCAAAGATGAGACAACCTCATAAAATTCTGGACATGTGAAAAGAGTCAAAAACAGCATCCAGAGCTACAAGTCAGGACAACAGGCTGACTTCTGCCTTCATAGTTTCCAGGTCTTCACAGCTTAATGAATGACTGTAAAGTCTTAAGATTTTTCTACTTCCCTCATTAAAGTTGACACTGAAGAGGTATTACAAGGTAAAAACTGTACCCAGGTATGCCTTGAAAAGTAAAACCATTACCTTTGGGACAAAAAACCACTAAATAATAAAAAAACTAAAATACCCAAATTAGGCATTTTCTTCAGACTTATTGGAAACAAAGACTTCACAGTCTTGGCATTTCCCCAAGCACACATACACCCAGCTTGAAACAAGTCATTTGGTAACAGAACAGTACTCCTACATCAGCATTTTTTTCCCCTCCTCTACCACTATTTCACTGTGAAATACTGGTAATTGTAAACATAATTTGAAACATGGTCACAACAGTCTTTTCCTATTGTTACATTCATAATTTGTAACACAGCACTGCTTTAAATCCCACGCTTTATATGCGGCTTTGTTTAAACCCTTACAATAGAAGTGTAGGAATTGGCTGACTTTCCATAGAAGCAGGATTAAAACATCAAACATGAATTAGTATAATGGCTATCCAGAAAGCAAGCAATAAAATAAGCTTCATAGTGAAGGAGTAAAGACAGCATTAACTCAGTAGCCACTTCAAGGGTTTACATTTCAGGTGAGCACTTATTCCTCATACTTTATCACTAAAACACCCTCAAATGTTTTGTCTTAGATACCCAGAGACCTAAAACTTACACAGTAGAAATATACAGTTATCAGAGAAAGTTCAGAGAAAAAGATGGCCTGAAATCTTTTAGTTCAATGCAAAGCTATGTAGTTCTTATGCAAAGAAATAATGTTCTACTTATTTGGTAACGATGATGTACAAAACCCTCCTGACGTTGCAGTTCTTATCACCACTGACTTCATTCAGCTATTGATCTCATTTAAAAGTCTCAGGCATACGTTAAAATTAGTAGCTTCAACATGGAGCATAAGAATTAAAATGTAAGCCTCCCTTTCTTCTCCAAAGCTGACTGCCTTATTGAAATATGACTTTTGGCAGACTACTGAAGTTTGATGGCAAGTAACAATACTGAATTAGGGCTCCACATAAAGCCTTCAGGTCTTTATTCTTCCAAGCAACCAGAGGTACCAACTCCTTCCTGGCCACCTTGTGAAATGACAAAAAAGGTATTTAATACTTTAAACATTTAGATTTAACCAGATAAGTTCTTGTTTCTTAGGCATCACAGTAATCTAAATAGAAACTAGTATAACCAAAAAGGCCTTAGAAGCAATACAAGATACCTTCATTTAACCTGTCTGGTGCTGAACTCCAAGATGGCTACAAAACTCCAGGGCATTTTTATGCCCATTCTCATAACCTTTTTTATAAAGTTGTAGTTATTGCAGTGTATAGAACAGTCAATCAGCTTATTTTAAGACCTGTGGTATCACCATTGAAATTAATCATTTTAGTCCCTCTTCTGCTTATGATGCTGATTTTAGTAGCTATTCATCTTTTAGATTCTTTTTGTTCACACCAGCTTTTGTGCGATAATTTATTTCTACAATATCGGTCCAGTACTAATGCTGATTTATTCAAAACATGAAAGCAAATAGAAGAGACTTTGATAATGGTATCTGTTGTCCATATGAAAAGTCCAATTCCACAGATACCAAAGGGAAAAGTATATGAAAGAAAATGCCCAGTAAGGTACTCTTTAGCCAAATCCTCCCATTTTCCAATAGATACAACATTTACAGTAATGTCAGTGTTAAAAATAAAGCTACAGTCCAAAAGAAAGGAAAATTCTTAGCTACTTAAGTCTGTTATGTTTCTTTACACTTCTTCCAATGTAGGTGTCAATGACTAAAAGATCAAAAGCAGAAAGGGAAAAATAGTTTGTTTTCCCCCTTCCTCCTCATTTAAACAACAAACCTTAAGAAAAATTGTTTTAGATTTCAAGACACCACTTGTCCTATTTATCAGCTTAATCCTGAAGCCTCTTAGGGGAACGCTGCTTCTTATTTTCAACCTTCCACTCTGCTCTACCACAGAAGAAGCTGTATAAGCATTACACTAAAACAGGGAATAGGAAGGCAAAGAGGCCATCAAATCCTGTCCTGTATCATCACTGATGCTATTTATAAAGTTACTGAGATTTCTGAACTCTATGTTCAAAACTGCCTTTGGTCCCCCCACACTCACTATGACTGGAAAACTTCACTGAAATCATAGGATCTTCCTAACACCCCCACACAGCAGCTCTGTTTGAGGGATAACATACCATCATCCTCTGCTCTGCAATTACACTGACCTGAAATTCTCCTGCAGTTTTCCAGTCCTAGTATTAAGGGGTAAAGAACATGGCTCCGCTGAGCATTTTTAGTTTGGGGTTTTTGATTTCAAAGCATTCATGTCTTGTAAACAAGAATGCAAACCATCTCTGGAGTGACACTGAGATTGCGTGCTGTCTCAAGTTGTTGAATGAAGCTCACTGTGACAGTATGGGAACACTAGGGCCAGTGGTGGGGAAAAAAAGCTGGGCAGTGTGAAACTCATTCACCTACTGATATGGACAGATCATCAAAACATTCCCTGTTTTGGTGTAGTTCCACTCTATCTTATGATTCCTGTGGACAATCAAAAGGGACAAAACACTGTAACGAAAAATTCAAATCATCAGTGTAGATGCACCACACTTTCACCAACATAATACCATTTACAGATTACTTCTCTATAGGATGTAGAAAAATCTTTAAAAATTGTGACAGTTTATTCCACAATAATGTATTATTCAAATAAAGCCACACTTTGAAATTTGACAAATAAGGAATTGAATATTGCCAATTTTAGTACTGATAGTCTAGTGCAGGAACACGAGAAAGGATTATCAACTGTGTTTGACTTATATACCAAGACAGGCTTAGAAGCTGCAGTTTTCCTCTTGATATCACAGGCAGCCCATCCTTTAGAGAATGAAGTCCAAAAATCTTGCAATGCTGATATCAACTAGCAGCGATGGGTATCATCTAAGTGCCTACACTGAATATGTAAACAGTAACCACTTCTGTAAAAAACCTTGATAGCTATGGAAGAAGAGGAACTCTGTTTGAATCTGAAGATGTGATGTTAACACTTAGATCATAAACTTCTGTACTTAAGCAGCTCTTACCACTATGCATCTAGTCAAAAATGTCCATCTGCAGCAGTAAAATTTGCTCAGAAAACTACATTATAAAAACAGACTCCCCTGTGGTCTGCCACAACCCTCAGGGTAACCAGTCAAATTCAACAAGCAACGGGCTGTGGCATTTCATAGAGCCTGCCTTTAAAATAGGCCTTCCTGCCTTCGATACACCCATACAGAGCCGCATGGTCCATGCTCACTGGATCAGGGGCACTGGCTCTTTGATCTCCACACTGCAGTCCACTGTGTGCAACAGTTCTCTTTAACCACCATGTGTAAATCACAGAAGAGGTAGTTGCCATCTCATGAAGCACAGCTGTAAGGTCTCTGATAAAGATCGTGCTGTATTCTCACCAGGTTTTCCTAGAAAGCCAGAGTAGAATTAATTTCTTTCAAGGTAGTCAAAGGAGGAACACATGGGAATATGAAACTAGACAATCTTGAAACAATCATCACTAAAAATGCCCATTTCTATTCCTGCTGTGACCCCTACCACTTCACGGAAGAAAAAAGGAAATGAAAAGATGAAAACAGAAGTTGAAAATATAGATGCAACACCTCTGAATATTTCAAAATAAAGAGCATGGGGCCATTCACAAATTACTTTTTCTAATATTGCCAATATCACTTTGAAGATACGGTTACAAACATTTGCATTGACACCAAAACCAGTGCAGAGTCCCTGATCAGATTAGCAAATCCCTGATTCTCATCTTCTCCTTTACTCTGTAGTTAGTTATTCCCTCAAGCTGTCTTCATTAAGCTGCTTATAAGGGGATGGATTGAAGGAAGACAGGAGTAGGATGGATCAAGTTCTTCCTAAAGCAAATTTCTGCAGTCCAACAAATCAAACACATCAGACCGTGTTGAACTAGAATTATGTGTCAGAAGCAAATTCCTGTTTGCAGTTGCTTCTTCAACTTCATTTGTCACTAGAGAAAGTGCTTCAAAACCAAAGCCTTGGATTTCATTTCATTCTTTTCTCCACCTCTCTTCACTCATTTTTCATTTGACTATTCAGAGTATTACACAAAGTAATCACACTTAAGGAAAATAGTTAGTAAAGGCACAGTAAATCTCAGGTAGGTACAACTACTGCAGAATAGCAGATTTACTGTATTTTAACTTATATCAACTTTATAGTTTTAGATTATTGACTTGCACTTTCTACATAGAAATGTAGAAATGTCCCATTCATGTAATCTTTTTAATATACACTTAAATAGATTAAGCAACACCTGAACACATGTAACCTTTGAACTGTTAGAGGAATTCCAAGAGATATGCTCTAGAAGTACAGGATAGCAATAGCTGATTTTTACAGAGATACAGAAAGAGACGATCATTTAATTTTGCTTTTCTGCAGATTAAAAGTAAAGGTGTTACATGTTTCTGAAATCATGATCTTAAGAAGTCTGCGTGTGGCCAAACCTGAATTTCCCAGAGGTTCCAGTTGCTCTATTAAAATTATTCATTACACAAGTATTTTGCCTCTCTCCCAAGTCAGAAGCAAGTTAACACCCATTTTCAGCTGAAAACTAAGGATTCTGCAAGATGTCCAATGATATTAAGTTCCTTTCAGGTGTAATAAAATTAACTGTTACCCAAATAATTTGATGATACAGTTATTCCAATAAGGAACTTCGACAGTTAAACTATTTCTGTTACAATTCCTAACAAAGAAGTACTTTACTACTAGTTACTAAAAAGACCACCCAGCAGAGAACTCATAAGAGCGAGCAAGAAAAGCAAAAATTTCAAAAGCAACTTTTCCAATTTTTTTCTGCTCTGCAGATAATGAATGCCAAGAGGCAATTTGTCATTTTTTCTTTTCCAATAGACAGGACAGCTCTGCTCTGTGCTTTTCTGGTCTCCCCAGGAGATTTCTTTAAAATTTACCCAAATGAACAGCGGGAAGGCAAGAGATTCAGTAGTGTCTGCTATTGCCAAATCCCATGAACATAGCGGCTTTTTCAATAGCTACATCCAAAAAGCTCCTTCAAGTAAATGCATTAATTTGAGTGTTCTTATGACTTCTCTCCAACTAGAATAAATCTGTAATATTGGAAGCTACACTGGAAACAGAAGCAGTTTTTAAAAAAAAAAAAAAAAAAAAAAATGTAATAGGACCCACAACACCTCACTTCAGTACTTAGAATTTCTGGGCACTTTCCATGGAGAGCAAACAGATGTAAACCCCCAACACTCTTTGGATGTTCCATAATTTCAGCATGGAGAGATAATGCAGCTTTGTGTCTCAAACTAAATGCAGTATTTTATAAATTAAGAAATATTTGCTTGGGGATAATTAATGAGTAAACACTTGCTCTGTTGAAAGTTACTCATACAGGAACAAGTGACTGATTCAGCATCAACTTTTTCCAAAATAATTTAAAGTGCACTTGACATGCAAGTCAAGCCCTAGAAACAACGTACGGTGTAGCAGGTAGGAGTATGACAAAACAAAACCTGTCACGAAACAAGGGAAACTACAGAGTTTTTCTTAACATCCTACAGGCAGTTGCTCTTTCTAACAAAGATGTAAAGACCTACAAGCTACGAAGTCTAATAAAGAAAAATACGTTTCAGTAGTATTTTAGCAAGAGGATTATTTGCTGACTTAAGTTCTGGCACTGTGATTTCTGCACAATACAGGGGACTAGAAGCCTCTTCCCTGCTTTGAACATTAGGATAACTCAGTGGCTTCACCAGCGTTTGACAGCTGTAATGTTTTTGCCATCAGCTTCATAACAAACACACACTGCTCAAATCGGAACCAAATGCGGCAGGGATTACAACATGTATCAAATGTAAACTTAATGCAATCATTTAGTAATAATTGCTCCACTGACTTTTCTAAACCAATCTCACTTCTAAGAACACCCTTCCTCACAATATTTAGAGGCTCTTACCCACATTCGCATATGTTTGTTCATCTATCACCCCCTTCAGTTTATTAGAAACACATGGATGCACCTCTCAGGATAAGTGTAACAAATTACTAGTGTTTACAGGGAACAAGAGGCAATTTCTTTCCATCAGAAGCCTAGCAAACTACTTAGAGACATCAATTCAAGCCAGAGAGGAGAGGAAAGTGTATACATAAGTATTAACACTTGCTACAAGAAAGCCATTTTATCTTTTACCCTCCCTTGAGATAAAAGGTATATAGTTACCTTTTTTAATAAGAGACACCCCCAAAAAACCACAGCTGCCCCCAAAAACCTTATGATACTAAGCTGTGCTACAACTTCCCAGAACAGCACTGCTATGGATATTCTCTACCCGCCAAAGCACTCAAGTCAGCTTCCCAGTCATGAGAGAACAGTCTAAATAAGACAGCAATTACAAAATAATGGGAGTTCTATGTTTTTTCTTTGTTTATAAGACAACAAATTTAACAGTAGCACACTTATTTTATTTTACACATCTGAACGTTTATCAGTTAAACACTTTAGGTATGAGATTTCTTCATTTTATAGTCAGTCTCACCATCTCTCTGCTAAGTAGTCTTAATTATGCATGAATTGTACACTAAAATCCCTCTTTCAGCTACAATAATTTGCTTCTCTGTTGTGATGATAACCGAAGCAAGTTGACAGAGTTCTTTTTGAATTAACGTAACTACAGAGAAACTCCATCATATTTGAGCAGAAAGCTGCAGAAGTGCACGGAGACAGATTTCTTTCTCGAAACCAGCAGACTAAGACTGTGTTAGCTCATGTTTCATATTACACAAGAGAAAATAAACTGAAAGGTCAGTTGAACAGTTACAGCATTGCCCTTTTCCAAGGTAATCAGCAGAGCATGTAGCAAAGACGTGAACGCAAGCGTGACTGGAAAGACAGTAGCTGATAAAGAGGCTTTTGCTGCCAAAAGCATGTGGGACAAAATACCGCACTCTGAACACCCATCGAGGAGCGTGGCACACTGCAGGCCTTAATTCAGTAACTCTGATTTATTACTTTAATTTGAAATTGTATTCTTGTTAAGCATTCCGGTTTTCATATTGCCAAAGCACACTAGAATATGTAATACTGAACATTAATCACATTCCCAGGTAAGCTACAGGAACAATACAGTTATTAATTTGTTTGTAATAAGGACACAATACAGTCAAAAATTAATTCATCTGGTTTACTAATGCATTTTTACTTTAAGTACACAAATTCTTCTTGCTATTCAGTACTATTTAACTGGAAACTGTAGGGTAGATCTTCCCCTGATGTTAAAAGCAGTTTATTTTTCCTCTTAGAATAATGTATTTATTAGTGGAACCTTCCAAAACAGTTTCTACTCATCATATTAACATATGCTTAAAAACACCTTAATCTGGAAACAAGTCACTCAAACGTTTTAGTTACCAGAATTATTTTTAATGAAGCTGTAAGTAACAGCGTATCAATTCCCATTTGATTCCCCTGCCAAGTATTTATAACAGACTATCTTCATATTAATAGACATCAAGGTCTAGTTGGGGGAAAGAGTCAATGATTCCCACAGCACGAACACAAAGCTGGAATCAGAACACAAACTAGAAGCAGCAGCTACACAAGAGGCTTCATCAAAAAAACAACACAGAATTTCTTAAAAAGAATTTATAACATGCCTTTTGGTGGGCAAGTGTTACTACCTTCTGAAGGTCTTCAGCAACCTGGAAGTGTCGGTCAGCAATTTTTTTGTGTGGTGAGAACCAGCCCACACACCTCCTATGGGCTGTAAAAGCTCTGCACATAGTGACAAGATAGTCTGGACTTCAGTAACTATTTAAATTAATTTTAGTTGTTTAAATAAAGCTGTTTTGGATGTTGTGGGTTTTGTGTTTTGTTTTTTTTTTTTTTTTACTAGCTTGCCACAGCAGTAAACATAAGCAGCCATCTGCTTCTTTTTAAATTTGGATGTCAAGTCTGATGCATCAGTTTGGCTTCCACATTCTTAGTAATGCTGCAAGTAACATTAACTGACATAAATGAAGCTCAACACAATGCTAAGACTTATCTTTCTAAATAAACACCCAAGAAGTCAAGAATCAAAAGTTTTAGTTGTCTACGAAACAGGAAAAAGCTTTTAAGTCAGAAGTCACTTATTTCATAATTCATTATTTTATCCTAGCCACCCAACCCACTTTAGAAGGCACATTACATAGTAAGAATTTCCTAACAGAAAACTGTACAGCTGCTCTAGATACAACTTCACTGTTAATTTCCATAAGTCTTCCAACCTAGCTGATTCTGTGATTCTTTTAAAATACGTTCCAGAAATTTAAAACAAAGTCTTGTTTTTAATGGATCAGATCAATATTCAAGCAGTTCACTATTTGAAACCCATGTTAGAAAGTTAAATAAAAATCTCCGCAACCCCTGATAACCAACAAACAGAAATCCCCTTTGCTACCGGGCTGTTTCCTTGTCAAACTTTAAACAGATTTAAATGGATTGCCATCTTAAGAGGCTGTCAAAAAGATGGTTAGAGGAAAGGTACCCACAGCAACACCTGGCTTCTTTACTTCCACACCAAACCTTCCTCCCTGTAACAGTTTTCCTCTCATCTAACGCAACCATAAACATACAGTATTCCACCTAATTAAATAACTCCCTAAAACCTATTAGTTTAGCCTCAATTTTAGGATGTGCATGTACTCATACACCACCTAAAAATGGTGTTTTGTTTTCCCTTTCTCATGCACACAAATATACTCCCAATGTAGGTTTCTTGCTGGCCTTGAAGTATTTGTCACCCACTTTTAGACTACCTCTCTGTATTTTATTGTGACAAAGAAAACTTCACAGTACTCCAGGAAAGAAAAGCATGTGTGAGATTTTTACATATAAAGAATAGATAAAAACAAGTATTAAACAAGGGACAGGAAGGCAGGTATACTCTTGCTTTTATTGAAGACCACTGTGCCAGTTTTTATTGGTCTTCATTGGTTTATCAAGGAGCGTTTTCTATTTAGGCTCAGTAGCTGCATGGGCATATTCATATAGACCACACATTCGATTTACCAAGTACACCTGGTCTGCTAGCTGGGTTCCCTGTAATGCCGATGAAGAAAAGTAGCCCTTCCAGAAGACAGTTTCAAGGAAGAAAACATTACCTCCAGTGACTGGAAAATAAGATCTGGAGGGATGTGAGGGTCAGAGGAGGAATACCACTGAGCTACTTCACCTTCAACATTATCACACCAGCTTCATGCACCTTAGCAGAAGCACCGCATTGGCTTCACAGGACAAGCTTGTCTAAATTTAATTGTTAACTGCTTTCACTGCAGACAGGACCAACAAGGAAAGCCAAGCACTCTTAAACATTTATACAGTCCACAATGCAAAGTGTTTATTAATTTAGTACCAACATACTAGAAGTATAATTAGAAGTTGTGCACTTAAGAAATGCCTGTAACTAGCCCCAGGCAATCAAGTCTATTCCCACAGAAGATGAGCAAGCAAAAAGCATGTATTGCTGTTGACTGCTGCTGTGAATAGTCCTATACAACAGCTAACTTCATTCATGGCCAAGCCTTTTCAAGTTGTAGTCTAAAAACTGCTCTTTTTCCAGACTTTGGTAAGAATAAGTACAAAGAGCAGAATTACCTAGTCGTTAAAAAAAAAAAAAGTATAAACATCAAATTCTCAAAGTTATTATACTGACTATTCAAACTTCTTTAGAAAAGAGTTCAGATTTTACATAGTCCAGCTATTCTTCTGAAACATAAAGCTACTGTATTTCCCTGACACAATCTTTAATCTGAATAGAATTACATGAACTGCTGCATGCCAAAAATTTGTTAAGCACTTAACTGCAGAAAGAGCACTGCTCAGCAGTTGTTGGATTCAACCCAAGCACATACCCATTTTCACATGATTTAAGCTCACAAGTACATATGACATAGCTTCCACGACACCTGCCTTCTGATGGGATTGTGGCTGTATTTCATGCTAGCAGGGACAGCCTGATAATCATAGAAGTCACCATTACTTTGCAGCCTCCAAGCACAAGTTAGTCTTGTCTACAACCCGACTCATCTGATACAACATCAGAAAGCTTATGATTCAAGTTTTGAATTGATATGACTAAAGAAAATTGTAAACAAAAGAGAAGGGAGACTAATAACTAATACTGCATTACTACGCAAGACTCACAAGACACCTACCATAAATGACTCAAGACTTAGCAAGACAGTGGAGTTAACAGAATTTTAAATATCTGAAGTGATGAGGTAACTGGGACACACGGAAAGCCTCTTGCAACAACTCAGGGGGTGGGGGAGAAAGAGGAAGCAAAAACCCACGAACTGAGAAAGCCTGGTATTGCCAGGGTTAGTCATCCTGATATGCTGCACAACCAAGTGCAACTGTAGTCTTACTCTTAGAAAGTACTATTGGCAAAGCTTCAAAGACCACAGAATATTAACATTTGTCTAATATTAGGGGTTAAGAAGCACTACATGAACAAGCTACCTACTGGGCGGAGAAACCCCCTCTTTTTACAATTTCAGATTAATCTTGTCTGCTTAAGACTCTATATGCACCTTCTAAAAGAACTACTAAAGTTAGGGAAATCTTTCATATCAAATTTTGATATGTTTTATTTACACAAAACCTTTTGTACAAAAAATTAATATTACTAAGCATTCACTTCAGATGGATAAACTTAAACAGCAAGAAGGCTAAGCAATACAGTAATGGACTGTATGTTGAATAGGATTTCCCTTTCTAGTAATTTTCCACCCCGTCATAATATTTCTATGACTATTTAGTATGTTTTTTCCTCTAAAGAGGAATTTAGACAATTTACACTGGCTGACCTGCTTGAAAAGTTGTGTTTTAAAGTACCTGTCTCTCTTTAAAGTACAAAATAGAAAAAGCAGTGTGCTATACTCTCAACTGAAAAAAATACAAATATGTACATGATAATCTACAAATCTGGATGTTTACCTTAAGTTTATATACATACAACATCCCTTCATTCTCCCTTCTCCCACCTGAAATGCGTACAACAGAACATAGAAGTAGTATTTCTTTTATTGGAACTAAGCCTAGAAAAACACTATTAGCTCCAGTTCTCAGCCTGGAAAGCTGCCAAAGTAAAGCCTATGAACTGAAGCCAAGCAGGACAACAGGTTAGTCTCAGAGCTTCAGTTGGCACAGCCTCCTTATTTGAGGTCAACTTGATACGCACCAGCAAAAGGGAATAACAACGGAGGAAAACGTGAGCCAACAACTTTAGTTATTCACAGTTTGTCAGGAAATTAACCTCTTCATTTATGAGCTATGCATCAAGAATAAAACTGGTAAAGACTTCTGAGGCATCATGGAATAAAAAATATTGTTAGGTACGCAAAGAATTAACTTGTGTATTTTTTTGTCACAGTGTATTCATTACATCAGAGTAGCTTGGGTATTTATTATTCCATCAATATATCTATAACCTGTAAATTGTATATAACCCCTCAAAAATTCCATACTTAAATCTTTTCTTCTCCTGGAGAGCCTGAACTTATGTTCAGCTGCTACAAGGCTACACATAAGTTAGCATCTACATTTGTAATCTCCTATTCTTTCCCTCCTAACATGCACAGTTTGCACACTGCCAGTTAGAAGTCTTTTTCATTTGTCGTCTGAATTGGTACAAGATAAAGGTTTTAGTGTAAAACATATGCAAAAATTGACAGAGGGAGTGCCAGCTAGAGAGAAGACAAAAAATTTCCCTTAGGACCAGGATGCCAGAGAGGGTACAGAATCTATCCCTGTAAGTTTAAGACCCAAGAGAACAAAATCCTGAACAATTCAGTCCCAATTTAATACTGACCTGGTTCTGAGCAGGAGGTTTGGACACAGATAGCATCCAGGGGTCCCCTCCAACCAGAACTGTTTGGTGAATATTTAGTACTTTATATCTGCTGAAGCTAGCCAGTTCTGCTTAAGAAAAATGAAGAACATAACAAGATATATAAAAACAACAATGCAGATAATGACAGAAATAACTACAAGTGCTGCAAACGCCACAGCATTCTAACATATTTTAGATTACTGGCAATCAATGGACACCTCCCCTAAACTTGCATTAATTTCCTTTGTATGTGTATTTATGCACACAGATAAAGGAATTCCAGTGCTAAGACAAGCTGCTACCTTGAAACAAGTTTTGCTGCTGTTGCGTCAGGCAATTTTTCCTCAAATACCTTATTAGCATATGTTTTTGCCATATAATTTAAAATCAGTTAAAGTAGTTACTGACATACGTAAGGTGAACTTTTACATATTAGCTGCAAAATGTTACAATTATAGTAACCACATATTCACAAGGAATCGATATACCCAGTTATTTCTATTTTAATCCCTTATACACAGGTTATATAATTGTGTAGTACACACTATACATATATGTGTATATACACACAAAGTTTACATAAATATATATATATAAAAGGTATGGTTTCAAAGTATTCTGGAAATGTAAACCAATTTAATATCAATCAGAAATTCCAGTTTTCAGCACCGAAGTATAAAACACTTTGGGTGGAGGATTATGGATGCAAGATTGTATTCATACTGGATATTATCCAATACCATAGATTTTTTTTCCTTCTTCTTCTTTCTTAACATTTTAACCAAGTATTACTGGTCCAATTTTTGAGTCTTTCTTCCTGGATAACTAATTAGAACAAGAGACAATCCATATCCCTGAGTATTCTGCAGCAGAGGGGGCCAACCTTCAGGAAAGGTAATACTACCATTACTTCTTCCTGAACTGAAGCACAGAACTGCTGTTCAGCAGTGGTCTGTCTCTACAGGAGAGGGACTCCTTGTTTTCCATCTCACCAAAATCAGCAGGAATGTGAAGCTACCACATCTTACCGTATTTACCTTCCTGCTACTGACTGGAAATCCTCCTGTAACAGCTACTGTCAGCCTCGCATTTATGCCAGCAATGGGATTCTTCTCGTAAAATTGTATCAATATACAAGTTTTACAAAACCTAGGACTCTACCCTGCTTTTCAGTGAGCTTTTGGTAACTTTAAATCAAGTGCATCATCCCTAATTATACAAAGTTGAACTTTAAAATCCTGAAAAAATGGGGGGAGAGGAGTTGTCCCTTACAAACAACACCCATCTCCAGGATACAAAAGAACTTAATCCTAAATTTTCAAGACAGCCACAATGCTCTTTGCAACTTTTGAAGAGGTACCCGTGACTATTCGGGGCAGTTGTGTTTAACATGTCCTTCTTCCTTTGCAGGCCTCCATTAAGACAAATCAGCACACCTCTACATCACTAGGGAGGGAACCAGGCAGGTTGACTCACGGCAGTGTGATGGCTAGAATTAGGCTAATGCCCACACATTACACAGTCTCTTACACAGCAAAGGGCTATAAGTATGTATCTCCCTCATTTTAACATCTCTTGAAGGAAGCCGGGATTCTTACAGACCATCATTCATTTACTCTAAGAAAAATTCTTAATTATTCTCACACTTTTCTGACCTCAGCATTTAGTGCCTTTAAGAATGTGCACACTAAATGAACTGTTATATTTCTTTTAAACGTTCTTTATATTTCTTTAAGCCACAGCCCATCAGTAGGTACACTGTTTGACAAAGCTTACAGACATCTTTGTTCAGAAACCCCTGGTGTGACGTCCCAATGCGCTATGTTACACAAGACACTTGCATTTGATTATGACAAAGTTTTCAGCAACAGAACAGATAGACAGGAGACTCTTGTAGAAAGACCTTTCTCACTACCAGTCCTTTAGTACAGGTCAGACATGTAAAATGCAGGCCAGAACCACAGCCTCTCTCCCAGACCCCAAATATCACACAAGCTGGTGCAGTTGTATTTCATGTCCCACATGGAGTCACAGGAGCAAAAGAAGCTCATTCAAGGTTACCAGCATGTGAGTTACAGGTGCTGTATCACGTGAGGAGGAGAACAACAAGCAAGTCTCAGGTCTAAACTGAACATAAGTTCTTTTTTCCCTTACATGCATTGTACATACAGCTGAATAAAACAAATTTTCAACTTGCCAGATGACTTCGAGAGAAACTTAAGATTATCAATTCTTCATAATTAAGCATAAACTTTCAGGTTGCTTACTGAGAAAAATCCACAAATCCATAAAAACAAAATTTTGAAGGCACATGAGTACATGTAATGAACAATATGAACAAAACTGATCTGGACAATATGAAAGAGCTCAAACTGGTAATTCATCCCTCTTTTGTAGCGTTAAAGGGTTGCTTGAACTGCATTGCACTTGCGTTACACTTGAATTTTGGGAGGCTCACATTTATACACCACCACAGCTAATACGAATTTCAACCTCCATACATTACAAGTCCCCTTCCTGTGGCTGTCCAGAGGAAGAGAGGTCTTACTTGAGCACTATCCCACCTCAAGTCAACCATATTGCTACCTTCCTGTAAGCAGCCTCTTGTCCAAGAGTATGGAGCTTGCATTACAAAGAAAGTAAGCAGCTCTCCCCATTTCTGCTCGTGCTCCCATAAAAAGCAAGCTGAAAAGATAATTCTGATCTTGAAAAGAACAAAGAAGGTTTTCTGTATATACCAGAGCAGAAAGCTGAATGCCGAGAGCCAGTACGCAGAGCACACTACCAGTGCGTGCTGTTTCACAGACACACAAAGCTGACCCAAAATCCTCCAACCTGACAGCTTTTACCAAGAGCCCAGGATTTTTTTTTTTTTTTTTTTTGAGGTACATGGTAGGGAAAGGGAAGATGAAACCACACCGTTCTATTAAGACTCTTTAACAGCATACAGTACCTAGTCAGCAGAGCTGGGTTCCCCACCAGCCCTCCTGTTCATCTCCTCTGCAGCAAAGGCTCCTGGCACTTCCCAGCTCTGGGGCAAGCGCCAAGCAGGGGCCCAGAGCCAGGACCTGCTCTTTGCCCACAACCTTCCCTTTTCATAAGGCCTTACCCTTTCCCTTCTTAACCTCAGTTTGGAGCAAAGCCAGGCTTTGAACTTCCCAAGCAACAGGGCTACTTTTCTCCACGTAGTTCTCAAAACAAGCACAAGTGTCCATGATACAATTGTTGGCATCTAACATCTCTAATAGCTCACACATAGCCAAGATACAAAAAAAAAAAAAAAAAACCACCATGAAAACTAATGAAATCCATTCTGACAAAAGTTTAAGGTAGCATGAAGGGAAAAGCTGTTCTTTAATTAACTTATTGTTTACATATTAAAATATCAGGGAAAACAGGTAAGCAGTTCCAAAACAAGTATTTTGGCAGAGGCAGATGCCTACTAACACGAGTGGCACTGAACATGACATACGGCAACTTTTTACTAAAACAAACAGCATGCAAAGGCTACGCTTTAAAACTATGTCTTGTCCCGCTGCTGGTCAACTAGCTCTTTCCAGACCAAATTTCAGCATCAGGCACCCTCCATATTTGCTTTAAGAATAAATTCTGAATAACAACTAGTTGTCAAAGTGGTTTTCCAGTTATTGGGGGGGGGAGAAGCGACTGAAAGCAACAGAAACTATCCCAGCTTACGTAAGTCAATTGTTGAATTTCCTTTTTTGTTTATTCTCACAGAAACCAAAATAAAACTAGAAGCAAGTTTAACTTGCATCCAGGACAGCTCATTCTGAAGTCCACTCAGTGAACTTCAAAGTTTGCTGACTGTAAGGGTACAGAAAATCCTCACTGCTTGGACAGTTCACAGAGGGGAAAAAACACCACCACAAAAACCCACCCCCAAAACAAAGTCACACAAAACACACGCATACACACGCAGAGGCTCCTTATCAAATCCACAAATAGCATACCTTGGACAGAATTGAATCTCATTTCCCTAACAACTCTGAAGACTGAAGAACAAATGCTGCCATATTATACGATCACTTGTAACTTTAGCTTGCATTTCTAACCTCCATTATTTGTGAGCTGCATGGTCCCATCCCACCAGCTCCATACACACCAGCATCCTCCTCTGCTCCCTCACCCCTGACAGCACTCAGGTCTAAGTTTCCCAAGTATGCAGCATGTTCTGATTAATGTATTTTAGTAATACTGAAATATTAAGTTACAACAATTATACACAATCAGCAATTGGTATGACACAATTTGCTCCAGAAATCCTTTTGTTCTGAAAGTACTTTAAGATGCAACCCAGATGCGCCACAGACATTACAGGCTACAGGAACAATGAAAAAAAATCAGTTCGAGATTACTACTAAGTATGTAGGTCTTTGATTATAATTTCCATCTTTCTAAAATCTTTCTTTCTTTGTAATTAATGCTCTGGAAGGAATTTCCTCCCAGTCCCTTGTGAGCTAACCAAGTGCTGCACTTCTTTACAAAAGAAAGATTATCAGCCTCAGAACCCTGAACTCTGCAAAGACTACGAAGTGCTGGCTTGCACACCCACAATATATACTACAGATTGCTCCCTGTGTAAAAAGTACACAACAGATGCTTACAAGGAAAATTAGGAATGGTTCTGGGGGTATGAGAGAACATGAATGAGCTAAGTATTGTAAACAGCAAACAGGAGATGCAACCGAGACTATCCAACAAGATCTGAAAACACACAAAAGGTTAGTATATTTTACCCTGTCATAATATTTAGTTAATTCAAGAGTCCTTTGTAATAATCATGGGGGTTTTGTATTGTCAGAAGTTTATCATGACATCTTCTTTGTTTGGCTGGGTTTTTGTAAGGTATAAACATTTCCCATAATATGTGGTATTCAGTGGCATACTGACATGATCACATCCAATACAAATTGGATCATGAATAGTGCAGAAACCATTCTTCTGAGAATTGAAAGTTACCTGTATTTCCAGGAATTTAACAAAAAGTAGCTATGTGATTCCACTTACTAACAAAAATTTCTTAGCAATACCTAGTCAGGATATCAGAACAGTAAGAATTAGTGAAGAGTAACACTGAAATACACCATTATTCTACCTGAAGGTTGATAGTCATCTTACTTGCATATACATAATACAATGATGCAATTATTTAAGCTCTCCACATTTGACCAGCTCTCTCATCAGCTATCACAGCAGAGCACAAAGGAATGAGCCAGCAGAAGCAATAATCCACTACAAAAGTTATTGAGATTTTGTGTGATCTGCAATTACCGTGTTACTGCACATCATGAAAAGTAATACTACAAGTTGCAATTACAACCTGTTTGCTCCAGCCATCTTATAACCACCCTAACTATTATTTAAGAAACCCTACCCACAAACAACCCCCACACCACATACTTCCTCTTCATAGCTGGAAAACAGAACACAGCAGTAAAGTCTGACACTTTCTGAAAGAACTGTGTGTGTACATGCTTGTGTGTGTGTGTATGAAACATCAACTGGCTTCTGCCAAAATTTGCTTTGGCTGTATTACAAAAGGTAGAGGAAGCAAAGTATATTAGAACCTCATGGTAGTATATGCGAGAGTATCCTAACTTTCTATCCTCAATCTATCCAGGCTTCCAAATCAATAAAAGTTTTGAAATATTAGACTTAAAATCTGACATGCTACACTGCAAGACAAGCTTGTTTGCCAGGCGTATATACAATTTTAAGATTGTTTAATAAATACCTGTCATTCCAATAAGGTCATACATCTATCTGTATTAGGCAAGAGCTATCTTTGTAAAACCCCTAAATTAAATTTTCATAATCTTGATATCCGAAGTAAAAAACAGAGGAAGCAACAATAAAGCCAATGAAAACCATTGTGCTTATATAGCACAAAGCACACAAATTAAGAAGTACCAGAACAGAGCACAACTTTCTCACGAACTGCCACGTTCTTTAAATGTGCTGGTGGGGGGGGGGCACAACTTGCATAGCGCGGCAAACAGTTAATAAGCAGTTCAGTTACACTTATTTATAGCTATTTAAGCCCTCAAAGCTTCATTTTATTTCCCCCACAAAGTCTACAGTGTCTTATACTTTATGAACAGAAGCAACTACACATCCCCCAGTTATACTTCCCACTTTATTCCACATCAAAGAGACTTTTCCTGAGTTCATCTGTCAAAAACATGATTTTCTCCTCACTGCAATCTCCTTATAGATTCTTTCATAGTTTACAAGTGGATCAGTTGATGAAAGAGTATCAACAGAAATAGCAGAAGAAAGGAAAAATCTTAAGCCAAAGATTCTAACCTAACAAATGATGCATTCATTGCCAAAACACATGCACAACACTAGTGCCATCTCTACTGTTTTCTAGATGCCTGTTTACATCTTACAGACTATTAGGTTTGTATATTACGAGGTAAAAGCTCATACCCCACTGAATTTTGAGGTTCCTACAATACCTCTTCTCTTCTGTAGGGAAACTCAAACCACAGCAGGAATACCACCTTGGTAAAGTGCAGCAAGACCCAGAGCACTCTTAACTGTTTTTTTCACTTCCCTCCTATCTTCTCCAATAGAGATGTTAATGAAATCTCAGTCTTGGTCAGCCTATTCTGCACAAAGCTTTAGAAAGCCAGAAAAGTCACTTATAAGCTGCAGGGGATTGAGTACTTTCTTTGCATGACTTCTGAGAATCAAAAACTTCAGCAAAACAGATTCAGGAAGCTAATATACTACAGACAGATAAAAAAAAAGCACACCACCTCATACCTTCACAAAAACCCCTTCCTGGTTTAAAATAAATACAAACACTCAGACATCTGAAAAAGTTTACTGAGACACACCATTGTAAAGTATGGAACACATTACCAGACCAGCCACAAACTGCTCTTTACTCCTACTTTTCTGTTACACAGCTTCTTTGCCACATGAACTGTTCGTCCCTCAACAAAACAAATATCTTACCATTATCTTTCTCCTGATCATCACCTACGTTTTTGCATGATCAGAAACATCAAAGCTAGGGTTTAGAGCCATCATACCAAAATGACATGTTTCTCTGTACCAGAAAGAAACAAGTGTCAGCTTTCAACCACTCCAACAAGGTGGTAAACAAGTTGCTTTACTGATTTTAAGGTTTTATGCCATTATTTCTTTGACACAGTTCTGCCTTACCATTCTGCTCTAACTAGCAGCACGCACTGGAGATACCAGAAGTAATGTGACAAGAAGCCCCACAAACACCAAAACGCAGCACAAGCAATTTTTGGTCTTCATTCTCCTGCTTCTTCTCAACTAGTCATCATCGCTATGGCACTTAATTATGGAACATCAAAGGCTAAAACATATATCCGTTCAACTCAACAATAGGTATGTATTGTGTTTGTATTAAATACTGTCACAGACATGACAGTAAGCACCATGTTGTCTGACACCTGTCATGAATATTGACAGAATGAACACGAGAAAAGGTTCCAGAGACCAAATGCCTTCTCCCCTCTGACAAATCCCTTGATTTCTTACAGTTCCTGGCAGACAACCCACAAAGACTGGGAAAGATGACCAAGAAAAAGTCAGAAAACAGAATAAGGGAACAACACAACAAAGAATCCTTACTTTCTCAGCACATCTGTTGTTTTGAGCAAGGACTTGACTAATGAAACTTCGTTTGGAAAATGACAAAAAGAAATACAAAAATAACCACAGTTTACTACTGTGCCATTGTTTTCCTACAGACTAAGCGCTGTTGCTTGTATTAGGCAAACCTCATTAAGCATTTAAAGAAAACCCATCTATGAAGAAATCTCAGTGGCATTTTTACAATTACTTAAACAGCCACCAACATACACTGCTGACAAAGTCAACAATGCCAAGAGCAGCCTTTGAAATCGATGACCCACGGTAACCAGGAGAGCCAAATACCCGAAGCCCAATCTGGTTCCTCTTAGTAAAGTCCAGAAGTTGCACAAGAGTGGTGTCAAAATTTGTACTTTGGTCAGTCACAGAAGCATCTGAAGGACTTATGCAAGTGCACCTAAAAGCTGTCGCTGACTTCAAAATGTGAAGACTATTGTTGTAAAACCAGGTTTATACTAGACGTGCTTGTTAATGTATCAGCAAACGTTACTGGTGAGCAATATCCTTTTTGCTGCAAAAGTCCTTAGTGCAGATGCCATTAGACCAAGCAATTTGTCACTACAAGTTTTGTCTTGGAGTGGGCACCAGCAACAATCGGCATTATCAAAAGCATCCTCTCACACCTATAAACTGTATTCACTGTACAACCACTTCTCCAACATTGTATGCTATACTGGCAATGTCTTTCTGTATACCAGACCTGCTTCAATACCTCCCTTTTTTTGTTTCCCCACCAAGTAACACAATGATTATCAAACCTACACCCCAGAACTGACCAAGCATTTTTGAGAAAACACTTATAATTGAACATTAACTGACAGGTACTGGATTTGCAGAAAACTACACTGATCCCTGCTATATAAGGACAAAAAAGCCATTCAGCATGATATCTGGAAAAGAATCAGATCTTGACAGGCTTGGCATTTCCTACCTCTGTAGGGCCTGGGAGATGTTTCTGTCAAAAGTCATTATGGTCAAAGTCTTCTACAATGACACTTAATGGACATAATTGCCATTTACAGCTACCTCCATTTTGAGTTGGAAACTACTCAAAGTCAACCATGACTGTTGCTGAAAGCTCAGTCTGATGCCTACTTTGATGACATCACATTATTTGTGATACTATGAAAGGTGAACCTTTACTCCTTGTTCTGCAATTCAAAGGCCCACACTCAGATGAAGTTTTTGCTTCTGGTATTGAAGAAAGTGTGGGTTTTGTTTATGAAATTGTTTCTACTATTTACTGTTAAGCAAAAAAAACAAATTGCTTGGTCAAAATACACAATAGTCACACTCAAAGACATCACTCATTATCTTATAATACTCAGTCCATAACTTCATGGTCCAAAAGAGATCCTATTCAGAAGGCAAAGATACTTTAATCCAGCCATTGTTATTGTGCAGTAACAACATTCCTGGTTTACTGGCTGTGCTAAATTAGTTGACATCCAAGCACTACTTAGGTCCAAATTTACTAAATTTTAAAGTGAGAATAATCATTAGGTCTATTTAGGTACCTAATCTTTTAGTAAAGCTTTTCATGTCATTCCCAGAATTCACAAGTTGTAGCTGAAATACATATATCTCCACACACAAATTGACTGCGCTCTTCTTAATTTTACCAGTTGTGGAACCTACAGACAGCTTCTACCAGGTAAAGGTAACAAGGACTAGGTTAACTTCTGTACTATGAACACTACTTCTGTTTCATCCTGTTATCAGTTCATGGAAAAACTGTCAGACTGCTTTCCTCAGAAGAAAAAGTGTATTTTTGAACAATCAGATTTATAGGTTGAGTCTTCTGCTGTCATTAAGAACTTTATCAGCAAAGAACTTACTATTTTTAAATAGGATAATAAAAATAAAAGTTAAGGTAATCAGTTTAAAGAATACATGCATGAAACCTGCTGAAACACACTGTCCTGGGAGTCTTGCAGAAGACATGGTATTTGAGGAGCTGATGACATTGAACATTGAATCTGCTCTGTTGGGCCCTGTACTGAGGGCTCGAGAAGCCTGAACATTATCATGAGTAGGCAGCCACTGCATGGGAACCAGCTGGAGTGCCCTGTGCTGGTCTGTGAGGACGAAGTGAATTTGAAATTAGCTTATGTGCCATCCTCAGGCCTAAAACATGTACAGACCTGCATCTGAAACAAAAAAAAAAAAATCTTAAAATGAGAGAAAAAACAGCTGACGCTATGAATCAGCATTCACTTCATGGCAAATTCTAGGATAGAGGGGTGGAATTTATATACCAAGTGACACCGCTAAATTTTCCCAGAATGTCAGTACCTGGTACTGTCACTCTATAGAGTAACTCTGGTAGTTAACATCTCTAACCTCTCCCAGTCTTGCCCTCTTTCTGCAAACTTGAACTTTTTATCTATAATCTATCTTAGCAACATGAAAAAAATACACATTTCATACATTACACTCTTATACACTGACATAATAATCTAAGGCCACTTTCTCAAAAAAAAAAAAAACAACTGTATCACACCAGCTAATAGAACGAGTACTTTGAACTTTCAAGGAAAGTTCTACATACACCTACCACCAAAACTGTGGCATCTAAAACTGTGAGGGCAGGGGAGGGAGATGAAAGGGAAGGTCTTCAGTTTTGAGTTGTTCTCATTTACATTAATTTACAGTGTTCAAGTGAAGTAACAAATAGTCAGATAAACTCATACATTTATTTATTTCATGATAACAAGTAAGAAGTAACTAGAAAAAGATTTTCTGTCCAGAATTTTTTGATGATACAAAGAAACTCCAAAGAAATTCGGCATATAAATCTAAATGCTAAGAAGCATTATTTATAATTTTCTGTCTGAAAGACCTAATCACTATAATCACATTCAAATTACACTGCAATAGCATTACTATTAAAAGTTTGTTTGCTGCTATTTAAAAAAGACTGCTCGGAGCCTGATTTTTTTTCCCTCAAATACTTGCCAATTGTTGTAAACAGGATTAAAATAAAGCAGCAATATTTTGAAAAAACCTTTCAGGTGTTTATAAATTTAAGCATTAAAGAACTCACTCTTATTAGAAAACTCATAACAAAGATGTCATAAAGTCAATGAATTCCATAAGCCACAGTTAAACTTGCCAATGAACCCCAAAGGAGGCTGGATACATACACATGCTAGCTAGAAACTCTCCCCAAAAAAGCTCTGTGCGTGTATATACACTTGTGCATTCAGTACATAAAGTACAATTAATAATGATATTTTTATGTACTTTCCCCAAAAGCTATAAAGGAAGCTGTACAGCAAACAAAGGAAAAGCTAGCTTTCGCACTCAAAACCTTTACACCACTGAAAGCTAAGATATAACTACCTTGAATTTTGCACAGACCAAGACACAGCCACCTGCAGATCAAGGGACAACATCTCTACACAGCCCAGGCACAAGCCTTTCTTCCACAATCTTCAGGGATCCCCTCTTTATTTTTTTCCTCATTGTATTAAGGGGGGCAGGGGCAAGGAGGAAAGAAGAAAAACACAAACCTTTCTGATACTGTCACCAGTACCAAACCGCTACCTTAATCCATTCTTTTTTTTAAAACCCTTTATCACTTCAGGCTTTCTCCCTTACTGCCTGACAAAACAGACAGTAATGCCAGTTTTGATTTGCTTTCTTTAAGAGAAAAAAACTGCTTAGACAACACAGAATCACACAGAATCACAGAATCAATCAGGCTGGAAGAGACCTCTGGGATCATCGAGTCCAACCATTGCCCTGACACCACCATAACAACTAGACCATGGCACTAAGTGCCATGTCCAGTCTTTTTTTAAACACATCCAGAGATGGTGACTCCACCACCTCCCTGGGCAGCCCGTTCCAATGTCTAATAACCCTTTCTGAGAAGAAATTCTTCCTAATGTCCAACCTAAACCTCCCCTGGCGAAGCTTGAGGCTGTGCCCTCTTGTCCTATCGCTAGTTGCCTGGGAGAAGAGGTTGACTCCCACTTCACTACAACCTCCCTTCGGGTAGTTGTAGACTGCAATAAGGTCACCTCGGAGCCTCCTCTTCTCCAGGCTAAAAAATCTCAGCTCCCTCAGCCATTCCTCGGAGGTCAGACCCTCCAGACCCTTCACCAGCTTGGTCGCACTCCTCTGGACTCGCTCCAACACCTCAACATCTTTCTTGAAGTGCGGGGCCCAGAACTGGACACAGTACTCAAGATGCGGCCTCACCAGTGCCGAGTACAGAGGGACGATCACTTCCCTAGACCGGCTGGCTACACTATTCCTCATAGAGGCCAGGATGCCATTGGCCTTCTTGGCCACCTGGGCACACTGCTGGCTCATGTTTAGCCGGCTGTCGATCAGCACCCCCAGTTCTCTTTCCGCAGATACAGACCAAAGTAGCAAACCTAAATGCTATACTTTGCTGCAGTCTCTCTCCCATCCCTTTGGATGTCAATGAAAAGATTATTTTTCTACTGGTAATAAATGCTGAAATTAGTCCAGTATCCCACAAGTACCTGCTGTTGTTCAAATCAACTGCTAGCCAGTGGCAAGAAAGTAGCAAAGAGCTAAAGAAGGAAGCCCAGAGGCAAAGAGGGTAGCACCCTAACTGAAAAAAATGGGGGCAGGCAGATACAACTATTTAGCCTCCTAAAGACTGGACCAAGGGAAGAAGATAGTACAGCCACCATACTACTTGAAAGATTAAAGTTATTGCTACACTTGCTATTTTTTTTAAGCTGTAATTTTCTAAATCACTTCCTCTAAGTGAGAACGAAAAATTTACAGAACACATCTGATCTCTACTGAAAGAAAGGGACATGAAAAACCTTTTCCAAAAGACTATGCTTCACGGGAAAACCTCACAGACACGTTGACAGAGCCCATGCCATTCTCAGTACTGGACACATACTGTCTACTCCTGAAAACTGAAATATTTTTGTACAAACAATATCCGTGTATTGAACTTGAGAGATATGATAACCCATGAGCTTTCCAAAGATTAAGTTAAAGCTTGGGTGTTCATGTCAACTGAGAGAGAGGATTTGTTTGTTCAGACAGTAGATTTGAGTCACCTGGCTCATTCAGCATGCAGAAGTTTTACCTTGTTGTCCGCTACTTTAACATTCTCACAAAAAAGCTGTAATCTAAACAGATCCTGAAATTGTAAAGCATGTCTTTTTTCAACTGTTCCCTCCTTTCTTACAAAGGAGGGATTTTTCCCCATTTCTCGTAGGGGTGTGAAGGGGTTTGGGAGGTGAGGAAGGCAACTGCAGAAGGGTGGGACAGAGAAGAGGTAACATCAGATAAGTCCATACAAACTGAGGAAGGATTTGAGAACTGACAAGAAGTATTTATTTGCCTCAGGTTTTTATCTTTATGTACAAAGTATACAAATTGTGATACTTCTAGTAGTTCTAACTACTTCTTCTCAAAAAAGGTGGATTTTAGCTCTAACCTCTGGAGAACCCCTGCACCAGCTCCTGTCTCAAACCATCACATCTACTATTTCACAAATGCTTCTATGTGAAGTCACTGCTACTGTCTGTGTAACAATACAAAGCTATTGTGCAAGTATTTACAATCGGCACGCTGCCCAAATTTTCCTCAAAAAAAGCTGGTACACCAATGCAGTATGCAACACTTCATATTTCTATTAAACTTTTAACAACTTTCTAGAGGAGTGGTATTTGGTAGGAAAAACTGTTTATGCAGGACAAATTAAGTCTTGCTGAAAGCAATCGAAGATTCGTAATTTCAAAATGAATTGCAAAAGTCTTAGAATGGAAAGCATTAATTAACTTACAGCCTACCAATCCCTGTCAAACCAGGAACATTTATACTGTGGATATCTACCACAATAGGCATCAAACAATGATGTTAACGTTAAGACTTGCTTGCATAAACACGGATGTCCAAGGGCATTTTAGACAGCCTAAAATACCCAAGATACCAGCTTAAGCCTGACACATACAACAGAATTTTTTAAACTTCTATATTTTTTTTTGCTGCAATAGCAGGTATAGTACAATCAGGATACCCTCTAGAGCTGCTAACTCGTATGTTTATGCAAAGTATTCATTCTAGACGGGCAATTTCCAAACAGTTGTGGTAGTGAAGCATGTTTTCATTTAAAACATACAGTAACTCAACATGATTTTAAGAGGAGTCTTTTAGACAATCCCTACTGGCCCTCCTGCTTTCCTCCAAAACATCTTATCAAATGCTTATACACCCAAAAACTTACATCTGATAATGACACCACATTCACGTGTGACCATGGGGAATGCCTGGAGGCACATATCCTGCACATGCACGTAGCCTGCCTGTCAGTGACACGGCTAGGAAAAAGAGCATCCTCAAAACATTAGTGTAGCCCCACACACATAGTTTGCACAGAGTTTAACAACCATCTAATGCATTGTTTTGTCAAAAAAAAAAAAATCCTGACACTAACTGTATTAAGCTACCTACATCCATTTGTGATCAGCACCAAAAGTTTATTTTCTACCTGTCCCAATACAATGTCTCCTAAAGAGCCTCCTCTATCAGCTCCCTCTCTCAAAGCTGAGTGCAAACAAAGACCAGATCCTAAACACTGCCCAGAAATAGAAAAATAAGTTTCTTCAGTTGCACATCTTTGCAGTGGTATTCAACCACCCTTCAAGATCAATGAAGTCTGTGTGTATATGTCACCTTATTCACATTCCTCTAAGCAATTTCTCGACCAAAAATGTGGGGTTTTGTTTTGGTTTTGAGTGAGAGGAATTAAAGAAGAAATACTGATATACTTGAAGTCCACACTCAAAGTAATACTTTAGCAGGGTTTCTGCACTTTTCTACTCCTACCACAAAGGACAATCCTTTACCAGCATCACTTGGAAGTGGGAGAACCTAGACCCCAACCTCCTTTTTAAGGACTGGAGACAAATGACTCACTAAATGCAAGGCTAGTTCACGTAACAAGGGCCAAAATCCACATTTTCTATTCCATGAACTATACGTTTAGAAGTTAATTTTATATGACTGAGCATCACACAATTCCTTTTGCAGATCTAGGTGACATTTTTTAAACACAGCATAAACTTCTAGCAGTGGTACTCCTATTTTGGGAAGAGTAGTACACCCTTACTGGAACTTGATGGCCCACTGTGAAGTCACACTCCCTCTAACACCAAGCATAATGGCAGACACACTACCACAAAGTCCAGCAACACAGCACAGCAAGGACATACAGGAGCTATAAATATACTGTGCCTGAGTAACAGGATCACACAAAATCACAGAATCAACCAGGTTGGAAGAGACCTCAGGGATCATCGAGTCCAACCGTTGCCCTGACACCACCATGGCAACTAGACCATGGCACTAAGTGCCATGTCCAGTCTGTTCTTAAACACATCCAGAGATGGTGACTCCACCACCTCCCTGGGCAGCCCCTTCCAATGGCTAATGACCCTTTCTGAAAAGAAATTCTTCCTAATGTCCAACCTAAACCTCCCCTGGCAAAGCTTCAGGCTGTGTCCTCTTGTCCTGTCGCTAGTTGCCCGGGAGAAGAGGCCAACTCCCACTTCACTACAACCTCCCTTCAGGTAGTTGTAGACTGCAATAAGGTCACCTCGGAGCCTCCTCTTCTCCAGGCTAAACAACCCCAGCTCCCTCAGCCGTTCCTCGTAGGTCAGACCCTCCAGACCCTTCACCAGCTTGGTCGCACTCCTCTGGACTCGCTCCAACACCTCAACATCTTTCTTGAAGTGCGGGGCCCAGAACTGGACACAGTATTCAAGGTGCGGCCTCACCAGTGCCGAGTACAGAGGGACGATCACTTCCCTAGACCGGCTGGCTACACTATTCCTAATAGAGGCCAGGATGCCATTGGCCTTCTTGGCCACCTGGGCACACTGCTGGCTCATGTTTAGCCGGCTGTCGATCAGCACCCCCAGGTCTCTTTCCGCCGGGCCACTCTCTAACCACTCTTCCCCCAGCCTGTAGCGCTGCATGGGGTTGTTGTGGCCAAAGTGTAAGACCCGGCACTTGTTCTTGTTGAACCTCATGCCGTTGGTCTCAGCCCATCTATCTAACCTGTCCAGAGAACAACACCAAAGAAAGGAGAAGGGTGTCAAATAGAAAGCATTAGACCTACCGCTACTTTCATGTAACATCAGTCAATAGAACTGAAGCTGCATGTTTAAAGAAACTATCAGTAAGGCTTTTTTTTATGCATACCAAGAAAGCAGGTTAAAATAAATTTAGCATTAGAAATATCCAGATTAATGGAACAGTTTCAAGATGTTCACACAGTGAACTAGTTGACCTGGGTCATTAGCCAGGTCTTTAGACATCTATTCTGAGATATTAGATCAAGGGCCTACATTAGATTTTAAATGCAAATAATGTCCAGATAACATTCATTGGTAAGGTGTTTCTGATAGCAACATGAGGTAAAGCAGACTTTGTTGTTCAAAGAAGCTTTAAGGTCTATTCTTTGCAGCATGGCCAGGAATAATCACTATAACTGGCCTTCAACTTGTTAACATAAGGTGCTATAAGAATGTCAAATAAACTGTCAGATACTTGGGGAAGAGGCAGACATATTACAGCTAAAGACTTCTTTTTGCAGAATATTTTTTTTTGCAGAGGAAAACTCATGTTTTAAACGTTTTAAGTACAACAACCTGATCTTGTTCCACTTGACACATTGCCCTAAGTCATTATTTTCATTTTGAATACCTCAGTCAAGTACTCACCACTGTGCACCTCTTAAAATAGAAAAAAAATGTCAGAACCATCATAAGGCAGCAGTAATCTAATATTACGTAGATATCAACAGGAGAATGGCAACTATTTCCCTTTTATAAGTGTGCAGAGGTTTAAGAACACTACTAGAAACCTGTGAACCAGCTGACAGACATCTTGTTAATTGATCCAGCTACCAAAGCCACCAAGTAGGTATGTCAGTCTTCTCAACCAAAAACTCACCAACACCTCAGAAGAAATGGGACCTTCCCCCTCTCTCTCAAACCATACCTATGACTAAGTACTATGGCCAATATTTCGTCTAGCTGAATAAATCAGTGTCATGTTTGATGCTTATCAAGATAAAGACTGAAGCTGTGCAGCTATACATTTTTACTTATTTACTCTATAAATTGAACTATTAAAAAAAAAAGCTTCCACTGAGGACTACATAGTCAGTAGATTACAGAGACAGTTGCAGGGGCTGGTAAAATATACTAAGCTATGCACGTTCCTATGGCAGAGAATTCTAATGGGCAGCACTTTGTAACACCAGTTTGTAACTCCGTAAAATGCAATTACACCACAGGCATTAATGGTTTTAATTGAACCAATTATGTTCTAAGAGGTAAAAAACTAAAAATACATACTAAATTACACAAAGTCTTTAGCCTAAATAACACTCTTGAGTTAACAAAATACTTGTGGGAAAACATATCACAGATGGTCAAACAATGTAGCACAGTGATATCCTATGCAAACATTATCACTTTGGGGGTTTTTTGTTTGTTTGTTTGTTTTAGACTCTTGTTTCAAGCTCTGAACAGTGTATGTTTGGGTCAAGGCTGAAAGGTTCACTAAATACAGTGAAGGATTGCCCCCTCTTCCCAAAGAAAACACTTCCCTCCCCAGCTCATGGTCAAATTCAGGCATTCAGAGAAAGGAAAAATTAGATTTTATTTTTTCCTCACAAACACCATTTGCAACAATATGCCCATACATGACAAAGAACTGCAGAGGGAATGTGACCAGAAGTCCGTTTCTTCCTGCTAGTCACTCATTTAACTTATGGTAGTCCATACTCCATGCTCAGGACTTAACTAGGTCCTAGCATCCCATTTTAGGCATCACTTATCTAAATAAGCATTTTGTTCCCATCAAAGCACCCATTCAGTGTTTCTCAAGGCTTTATTGAAAAAAAAAAGGAGTCAGCTGCCTACATCAGGAAGTTATACTTTACATGAGGTTAAAGGAGACAGTCCTTGAAACCAAAAGGAAAATTTACAGAACTTGAGGCAACATCATTATTGATTTCATCATGAATCCAGCAATTCTCAAAGTGAATCAGTATAATTATATTACACTGTAGAATCCAGGCTGATGTAACTAAAGCTTGTCTATCCTTCAACATCCCCCTCCCAAAAAAAAAAAAAAAAAAAAAAAAAAAAGAATGCGCAAAGATCTCGGTATTAGGCATGCTGCACCCTCTTGGGGGTGAAGGGGCCCAGCAGAGGGTAGGAGAGGTGGATGTGAAGGCCAGCAAGAAAAACCTGCGCCTGCTCAAGGCACGGGTGAGCAAGGACACGCTAAGGCATCTGTAGAAAGCTAGCTTCTTGCTCCTGGCTGTCTTCTACTAACTATGGCAAACAGGTAGAGCCTGAAGAGAGCTGGGTTTCTTGAGACTAGAGAAGAAAAAGCTAACTCGGGGAGGCATGGGTTGCAAATGTCCGCTTGCAGTCTTAAGCTATCTAAAGGGACAGGTGGAGGGGAGTGCCTAGAGCAAAGAATGAGCCAGGCCCTCCTCCAAGGTACCCAGGAAAAAAAGACCAGAGGCACTGGACAAAGTTGCAGCGAGGGAACTTACAGTATTAACAAATATATTTTTACAATGAGGTTAGCCAAACACTGGGAAGGGCTGCCCAAAGAGTCTGTGGAAGAACACCTTCAGAGACTCAGCACGACCCAACAAGATCCTGTGCAACCCAATCCAACAGCAGAAACAGCCCTGCTTTGAGTGTGAGAACAAACCATCATAATCAAGTTAACTGTGCACCCTGCAACAGTCATGCATAAACAGTTATAAAATTTTCCACTAGCAATAATTTTGCTATGCCAATCTGGTGCTATGGATAAAACAGCAGACAGACTCAAGCCCAAAGGGTGAGTCAACAACTTGTTGATATCACTGCCAAGAATAGACCCTAAATCTTCCATTTCCATTCCCTTCTGTAAAAGAACACACTGTTACTAAGCAAGACAAAGGGAGGACTATTTTATATGGTTTTGCACAAGCCACAGTATAAAGATCTCCTCAGACAGATGTTTAAAAAGCTTTGTTTCTCACACATCCTTAATCCTCTGTCAAAACCTCCAATTTTTATTTCTCTAGGCAATACACAGTATGATAGCTATAAGCTACAAAATTCCCATCAGTCCTTAATTTTTTTTTTAATATTAAGTCAACATCATTGCCAACCTTAAGAAGAAATTTAGACTACTACAGTAAAAGTACCCATACACATTGTATTTGATCAAGTCTGTTTCACTTCTGTTCTTTCCCAAAGCTTCCTAATCCAAGCAAGTAAATCACTTTTTGTGCCACAGGGTGCCAGGCACACCACTTGCCTCCTGTCCCCTTCGTCAGGAATAACTCAGCTTTCTCAACTGAGAGACTACCCGTATCTTTGATGTTTAAACTATTCAAGTGGCAAAAAATGCCACTGGCTGGCGGTATTGGGAGCAAAGGCAGAGACAGAAAGCCAGCCAGTAGTACCAGAAGGAATAATGAACAGATTGTTACTTGTTCAACAGTTGAGTGGTATCATTTCTATCCATTTTCCTACTCTACAAGAATAAATGAATTGCTAAAACAAAATATATATTAAGAATTAGTCCTCCTGCCCTACCTAAGGTGAGGCCATGGCAAGCAGTTGACAGTTCATCAACTCCCAATACATAATTTGCTCAACAGCACTTACTCCTGGTTGCTTCATCACAGCCTTTCCTACACTGTATGTAGGATACATTTGATCCATTGGGTCACTTAATGAGATGCTCCACAAACGCATGATCAACATTTAAGTCACTATCTAAAACAATTGCTACCTTTCTAGAGGCAAAATAATTTACTGCTAGTAGGATTTAAGATTAGTATGTGCAACTTTACTTTGTATGTATGCTTGGATCTTCAAAGGAAAATACATTTAAATACATTTCTGCTTCTAATAGCTTGCCAGGTTTATTTTGCTTTACACTTTTACTTGAAGGTTTAGCAAATGCCATATCATTATGCAGCTGTATTAATCCACACAGTATTAATTTCAAAGACTGTTTTCAGTTCTAACTCCTATCTCAATAGGGGCCAGGAAAGACACACAACATACAGCAAAGGATCAGGCATGTGGACCACCTTCATAGAACGACCAGTAAACGCATCAGGACCCTTCAGCCTGGAACAAAGACCATATTGTTCTGCATTGCTCAGGATTTCATGAACAGTTGTGCAGGGCTGTTCACCATCTCCTCCAGTATAAGAATTGGAGAAAAGTAAGCAAAACCCACATACTGGAGGCTCAAAACACCCCAGAGAACTGGTTCTTCACACAAGCAGCAATTAGGCTGCAAAACTCCTTTCTCCTGGGCACTCTTGAGGCAAGAGCTCTAGCTAAAAAACACACCTGGAGCTATTAAATACAGACTGAATCACAACTGCTGGAAGCTGGGATGAGCACTGCATGGATACACCAACAGACATTTCCCCATGCTTACACTCTTCCTCCTTGGCACTCTCTACAATCCACAGGATGACAGACAGGACAGGCTTGATGTTTGTGCTTGGAATAAGACATTCAGTTTATCACAGGTTGTCACAAAAGTTTTGCTTTATTCTTTTAAACTAATTAACAGTATACATGTGTCCACAATAATTAGATGGCAAGTGACCAGTTTGAAGTTCAGAAGCCAGGAAGGGACAAGATACAAACAAGATCATCTGAAGTTCTGCGCTCAAGACGGATGAACTCAAGAAGTACACACAAGTTTTGCAAACTCACTGTGTTCAGCACAGTCATACTATCCTCAGAAATACAAACACCGTCATCTACAATGTGCCCATTTAGATGGCAGGCACATTTGGGACACCCAAATGTTTTAATGAATGGTTTTATTAAGAGCTAGATCCACCTACTTATTACTTACTACACCCTGGCACCCCACTGAACAAATCAGGTGTTTTACAGCACATTACCACAAGCTTGCCAGGGATCATTGTTTAAAACATTCAGTTATTCTATCATTAAGAGATTACAGTTTGATAAAATGCTCTGTAAATCAGCCTAGTAGTTTACTCATTCTTTACTCCCATTTTACAAGATCCAGCCTTACCACTATTCTCTGCCAGAACCCAACAGGACACCTGGTAATGCTAAGCCCAAAGTACGATGTGTAACATAGTAAAGGGAAAAAAAGCTAAATACTTAAAAAAAAAAAATAAAAATCAAACTCCCTCTTACTTCCCTCCCACATACACAGATTTTTCCAGACTTCTGGGATACAGGGCATTGGTCAGTACTACAGTTTTGATTACCAGAGAACTGCTAGTGAAATGCAACATATAAAGTTGCACCATGAAAGCTCCCAGTTCCTGTTTTCAAACAGCCGGTGAGGTTTTAGCAGCCTTTCAAGGCCGGCAGTTTGGCTCTGCAGGATGCAGGTCGCCCAAGCCAGAGGGTTGGTGGACGCAGTTCCTGGCAAGAGGCAAAAAAACAGGGATGCTCAGACCGGCCACCTGAAACCAACCTAAGGCTGGCTCTGCTCCTTATCGGCTGTCAGTCTGACGAGCAGCTGAGCTGGGGATTCAGGGGTATCTCCAAAAACGCACCTAAAGGAAAATTCTCCAGAAAGAGGAGGTTCAGGAGCAGTTTATTCACAGGTTACCACAGCTGGACTGAAAAACACTTTTATTAGCGACAGCGGCGGGGCTGACCGCCCTCACACGCTGCCCACGGCGCTCACCCCGCGGCGCACCTGCCTGCGCCCCCCGGGCCAGCCTCGCCTGCGAGCCGGCGTCCCCGCCCCGCGCCGTAACGTAGCGGTGCCGCTTCTAGGCGGGCCCAAGGGGGGCCACGAAGACGCCTGAAGCGCCGGAGAGGCCGCGGGGGACGGGACGGGACAGCGCCGCCGGCAACAACGCTGGCGACAGGGGCGCAGAGGCCCGCCGTGGAGGCCTCCCTGCAGCGGCCCGCCCGGCTCGGCTCAGGAAGCCCCGCCGAGAGGCGGAGGCGCCTCCGTCCGAAGGGCCGGCGCGGAACCCCCAGCTCCGGGTCCGTCCGTCCCCGTCCCCCCCACCTGCCGCCGGGGCGGGAAGCGGAGCCTCCCCGGTACTGGCTGAGGGACAGCCCCCGCCGCGACGGGGAGGGGAGAAGAGGGAGGGGACACCGCCCGTCCTGCCGCTCCCCTCGCCCGCTCCGGCGCCCCCAGAGGCGGGCGGTCGCCGCCTGCTCGCCGGCAGCCCCTCGCCCTGCAGGGACGGCGCTCCTCTCCCCGCGGCGGAGGCCTAGGCCGTGGGCAGGCGGGCGGGCCGGGGCAGTACCTGCGCTGGAAGTCCGTCTTGAAGGGGGCCAGGTAGGGGTCCCGCTCCAGCAGCTGACGCAGCTTCGGCGGCTGCGGGGGTTGCGTGCTGCCGGCGGCCGCCATCTTGCCCGCCGCAGGATCCGCGCCGCGCCGCCGCTATATACACCCGGGGAGGGGGCCGGGGCGGGCGGGCGAGGCGCCCCCTGCCTCTCACCGGCCGGCGCCGCCCACCGGCCGGGGCAGCCCGCCGGGGCCGGGAGGCGGCCGCCTCCGCCGCCCCTCCCCGCCTGCCGTGCTCTCTGCGTGGGCCGCGCCGCGGTGCGGTTCCCCTCCCCGGTGCGGCGGGGCTCTGAGTGCCTCGGGGATTCGGGAGGGTGTCGGGGGGGGACTCTGTCCCTGCCTCCCCTTGGCGCGGACGAGCGCGGGGTTTGGTTTCGCAGCCCCGGCGCTCTGCCCGCAGGGGGGCGATAGCGGGAAGCGGGGGAGGGAGTGTCAAAAGGGCCGTTTTCCCCGGAGCGGTGCGGAGTGTCGGGGCGGGCGGAGGCGGCCTGCGGGGTGGGCGCGGGCCCGGCCTGGGCCGCGGCGCCGGCGGAGCCAGCCCTGAGGCGAGGGAGTGCTGCCGCCCCCGCTGCGGAGCCCCGAGCGGCCACCGCTGGTGAGGGGCTGGGCGGTGAGGTGAGGGGGCGAGCTGTGCTCTGTCAGTGAGGTAAAAAAGTAGCTGTCAGAGCCCCCCTCCCCGGTGGGGCAGGGCGGGGTGGGGGGTGTCTGCCGTCGCTCGGCGGTCCCCAGTTTGTTTTCTTTGTGCCTGTTTAATGTCTTTTTCAGTGTGTCTGCTGCCAGGTGAACTCAGCATTCCCACACACAAAAAAATCCCCTATACCAACACCCCCACCCCCAACCAGATTTGGTGTCATCATGAGTACTGCAATAAATTTCTCGCCTGTTTGATAGGGTGCTGGCGTGCTCACAGACAAGCTCAGCAAAACAAGACTCCGGGGACTTCCGTGAGTTCTCATAAACACCGTGTCTGTACAGCAAAATGTCGCTTTACTGGACAGATAAAGAATCCTAAGCAAAGTAAGATTAATTCAGCTGATCCTCATGCAGTTCTAAATGCTGAATAGCACAGGTAGATTGCTGTGGAAGTTTTTGACTTAATATCAGCATATCTCATTTTTGGATTGGCCACCAAATATCCAAGGCAACTAATCACTAGCCTGAGCATGCCTCTAGGCCAGTATTTAGCACTTTTATTTAAGGTCCAGCAATTTTGCTTTGTTTAGACATGTAGTGAGAATGTTTATTTAGAGGCCTCTTTTGAATGCTTTTCAGCCACAGTTTGTAATTTTTTCAGCTCCTAGATAACAATTTAGGAGATGGTTGTGGAAATGAGGTATCCCCAGTTTGTAACTCATCTCCCCTGTCTTGGCTTCCTCTGAATTTTAGTGCTGCTTTCCCTTCCTGTCTGCTAGATAACTAACAGCAGAGCATGTCATGAACACTAGCAATTCATTTATTACTTTACCCAAAATTGACTACAGTGAAAGTTTCCATAATGATTTATTTCATCAACAGTGTATGTTTAACTACACTATATTTCCTTCCTTGCAGCTGTTTCTAACTAGAGAGGCAAAAATCCAAGTACTTTTGTCCGTTTTTCCTTAGGGAGTGCAACAAGTATTCCCTGTCCTAAGAATGAGTAGGGCAATACTTGTACTGTTTGCTATAGCAATTGCCCCAGCAGAAGGCCCAAGTGGTTTTTGTTTGGTTATTGAAAGAAGTAGCATCTATGCTGTAGCAGAACTACCTATCATATCCAGCTCTGGTAGTTCAAGATTTCTTTTTTTCCCCAGTGTCCACCATTTCTTCGGTCTCACTGGAGACTAAAAAACTGTTTTTAAAATTACCTGTGCTTCTCAAAACTCTCTGCATGGCAGTGATTCCAGTGCCTGTGCTAAACCAAAGTTTAACAACGCTTATCTTCTTATTCTTGCTTCTTGCATCATACTATGTGCATTGTGTTCTTTTGCAAATGTGTCACTCTCATTCTCACAGTTAACTAGTGTGGTAAACTAAAAGGATAGAAATTACAGCTGATTATCAAGAGCCAGGAAATTGTGTTTTTTACAATATTTACGTAATGCCTGTGCTGCTGCTTTGGGACTTCCAGATGTTTGGTACTGGAGAGGTCACCTGCTGTTGAAGTGGAGGTAGGAGGACAATTCCTGCAGCCTTTGAATTCACGAGCATAGGAAAAAAGAGCTTCACTCTTACCACAGTCTCTTTGGTTTTCTTCACTGTCGGGAAGCTCAAGCAAGTTCACAGCACCATTATTAGCTGTTTGCCATTAACACAAGAGAGAGATTTATAAATCAGCATTAGCAATTTGTGAAACATTAGGAATATAACTTTGACTTTTGGCTTCCTGAAGACAGGGACCCCTTTTAACCTTCATTTGGAAGATTTTAAGTAGAAATGACACAGCATCCAGCCTCACATCCAAGCAACCTTGAACTTCAGGAAGTTAAATTCTGCAAATAGCCCCTGTCCCTATAATAGACAAAGCCCAAATGCTATATTTAACACTCTGTGAACTGGGAAATTGATAACCATATCATTTGTATCTACTCATGTTCCCTTTTACAACTTGGGTATGATTTTATCTGCCTGCTTTGTCACAAGTAAGTCAAAGAGACTGAGGCATATATTATTGTGATCATCCATTATACTGTGATCTGGCTGGGACTCAAAAGCCAAGGCTGGCTGTCAGGACACTGCCATTTAGTCCTCTACCTGGAGGCAAAAATGGCAGTTCAAACAATAAATATTATCCCAACAGCTGAATGCATCTTTGTGCATTTGGCAGAGATTGATACAAAGCTGGCAGCTGCTGCTGCCAGTAGAAATAGGAAGAGGAGAACTGTTTGTAATAACTGGTCTTTTTGGGGAACGGCAGTGGATCATATAGGAGTGGTGTCTAAGGCATGTGTCTGGCACCCAGTTACCAGTGAGGCTGGAGTATATCAGGCCACTCTAGTCTTTCAAAGGATGCTTATGCTTAAGTTAAATATACTTCAAAATGTGGCATAGCAATGCTGAACAGTATCTGTATAGTTACAATTATTATAACATCAGTTTAGATTTTTTTAAATATGCAAAGTTCAGATAAAAAAAAGTTTTGGATTAAAGAACATTCAAGATCTAGAAAGCATTGAAGAGAGAGAATAATGGCTACTCTTTGTCATGTAGTGCCTCCATTTTGATTCACTAATATTTTGCACTTATTTTGCAAAAGATGGCAGAGGTGCTAAACTGTAGGAACTGGGTTTGGAAAAAAATCTTTTTTTCCTGAAGGCACTCATCAATAGTGTCTGTTCGTATCCCAGCCAGAATGGATCTGTGGGGTCTCTGGCCTTGACTGGCTCTCACGAAGCCAGTTCCTGAGCTCCAGGTGCTTCTAAACCAAGTGGCTCAGCACAGACCTGGTCCCTGGTCCTGGCCTGGCTCTGTAAGACACTTCCAGACCTGTCAGAGTCATCTTTGGGGTACAGGATTCTGCACTATAGCTGTCATGCACTACTGCTAATTTCTAGACTGCCCAACCCCACAGCTATGAGATAGATAACTCATACATGAGTTACAGCATGGTTCCTGCCATGCTGGTTCTCAGATTGCCCAGAGCAGGAATATGGTGAGAGTTTGCTGGGGTTGCCTTCTAGCCTGCAGGGAGAGAAAGAGGTCAATGGCCAAGGATGATGTGTGCCCAGTTTTTATTCTAATATAGACATAGATGGGGCATTGCGAACATCCATACCTGGATGCTCCGGTGTAGTCCCAAATACCACAAAGTACTCATTAGCCCATTCCTTCACCTGTGCTCCATTTTAGCTGTGGACAGTCTATAGACTCCTAGTTTAATCTGTCTGAGAAGAGATGGCAGGTACCAAAGACAGCAAGACATTTTTTAACTCTGCTGTTGAGAACATTTAAGAATTACTGATCCCTCAAAGTGACAAGTCACATGGCATGTCCTTTGTATGTTTAAATTCAATACTTAACAGCTATATCCAAGATTTGTCATCATTTCAGTCTGGGCAGAACTCCTCCCAATTCATTTCCCTGAAAGCCTTTTTACATCTAGGTGAGGTTGGCCCACTTTGCTTGCTTGCATGTGAGGAAATGCATGCATTTCTTATTGCCATTGTACCTTTTGACATCTTAAAGATGAGAAGTAGTCCATGGCCAAGGACTGAGAAACACAGGAACACATGAGCTCTCCTCTGTGCCTATACTGGATCCCACAAGAGACACTATCAAGAAAAGGTGTTCCTGTGCACAGAGGCAAGTGTTCAAAAAAATTCATATTTCATTATTCCAGAAGAGTGGATTCTTGAAGGATTCCCCGTGTCCTTTATGGAGGTGTTAGACATCTGAGCATGTTACAGTACACCTTGCAGCTTCCCAGCTTTGGACTGGTTTCTGCACATTCAGTACATAACATAAAATGAAGTTCAAAATTTGGAAGAAAACTAGCTCATTTTGCCACATTGGCCAGCCATGCTTACCCCCATTATTTGTTCAAGAATCCATCAGAAACTAATTGCACAGTTGTCATCCAGATCCAGTACAAATGCCCCCCTTAAAAAAAACCTATTATTTACCTTGGTAGTCTTCTCAGACAGGTGAAACATTGGGAACGGAAATTAAACAACCTACTTAGCCCTGTCTTTGGATTTTTCAAGGTGAGACACATAGGAGAAAAGAAATGGTCAGTCTTGCACAGCTTCTGCCAAAGCTAGACCTCAACAGCATGTCACAGTTCCATAATTAAAACTGCACTTCTAGCAAGGATTCAACTATTTGATTACATATGAAGAATAAAGCATATATCATTGAAAATTGCAGCAAATATTCCAAAATTCATTAGTTTATCCATTAATTAGTTATTAGGTGTCTTCATTTAGCCTGCACCCAGGGCTAAACAATAGCCGTTTTTCTCTCACCCGATGTCCCTTCCCCAAATGAGGAAGGGAATTGGGAAGAAGAGAGGGAGACTTGTAGGATAAAGTTAACAAAATTTAATGAAATGAAGAAATCAATATAAATGATAACACAAAACAGACAAAAGTATACTTACCCACAGATCACTGTCAAGTTGCTCTAGGAGTCACAGTAATTAAAGGGGAGGAGAGACAAAAAGAGCAGAAAAAGCCCCACCTCTTCCCAGCAAACCCTCTCTTTTATAGTGAACTTGATGTCAATGATATAGAACACACCTGTGGGTCAGCCAGGCTCAGCTGCCCTGGATTTAACTGCTGAGGGCCTTGGTCACCACGGCTGGCCACAACTGAAACCAAATCCCAGTGAAACCAGGACATTAGGTTTGGGGGTTTCATTTTTGGGTTTGTGTTTTTTAAGAAATGTAGGATATTCATTGGGACTGTCTTACCTCTGCCCTGTTGTGGTATCAGGAGCTTTAAATAACAACACGTCTGTAAAGATCAAAACTAATGTACAATCTGAAATACTAAAAAACCAGTTTCAGGGTTGTCAGATTCCAGTAAGCGCAGTTGGTGGGAGTGCCATTTGCACTTACCATGCAGAGCAAAATGAAAACATATTTCAAAAACCTGAAAGTCCTAAATAATGGCTGCTTCTTGCTTTCACAATATTGCAGTTATTATTATGATTTGGTGTCCTTATTTTGTATAACAGAATATCAAAAAATGTAAATATCTTTCATAGTTGTTTACACAGTAATCAAGACACTTCAAAGTGTGATACCAATTAAAAATAGCAGCAGATGTAGAACAATTTTTGTTGTGAATGTGCTTATGAGTCACACTAAAAAAAGGATTTAATTTAACAGAAAATCTTTAGTTTCAAGTAAGAATTTGTGAAGCACTTCACAGATACAAAATACAAGAGAACTTTAGGAATATCATAATATTTTTGGGTGTTGTGTATACTTTGTTGTATTTATGCCTTCTGTAGGTATTTCTCAATGTAATTACTACCAATAGTAACCACCTCCTACAACTGCCAATAGTGCTGGTTCCTGGTATTTGTGTATTGTGTTTATGTGTTGAGGGAAGAACATAAAACATTCGGGACTCTCCTTAACGCCATACCCACAATACTTGTAACTGCCACCTCTGTCTTAACAATGTGTGTTTATCTCGAACACTTAGGAAATAAGTAGCTTGAGCTCTCCAGGGTAGTTGTCCCAGAGAAACATTCCTGCTATTATTGCAGCGGGCCTCTGTAACAATATTTTGCTATTAAACAAGCAGCTTATTAATGCTAGCCAGATATTGTGTGGTTTATATGCAATACACTTAGCATTAAGAATGAAACACCACAACTTCAGCGGCAGTTTTGCTTCCCTGTTGTTCATTGCCAGGCATTTCCTAAAATCCCTGAGAAATAATCTCATCTAGGAGGTCTCTTGAAGGCTGGTTGCATAGTCTCCTGTTCCTCCCTGAAACACTATGGGCATCTAGGCTGTCTGGCCTTTTGCTCAGAAAAGAAAGTGAGGTTGCTAGATATTCAGAGAGTAACACATCTAATCCTGGGGGAGGTCAAGTGAGGTGAGAAGAAAGGAGGAGATGCCTATCGCTAATGCTCTGACAGCTCTGTCAATATAAATTCATTAGTATGTGTAGAGCTATTTTAGTTTTCAAAAAGCAGAATAGTACCTAAGTTGCATTCATGCATTTAAGTGTGTACTGAGTTCACCACAGTAAAAGCAGATTAATCCAGTGCAAATTTTGTGTGAAGTGCAGAACTTTCCGAAGTCCAAAATACTTTCTGCAGACAGTCTTTTAGATCTTGGCAGTATTAGTTGTGGTTTAGTTTTTAGTGGCAGTTGACCAAATCGATTCTCAGGTGTGACCACTAGTTTTTTGAATGAACAGAAAGTTGGGCAGGGACAAGTTCCTTAGTGCTACACTCAAAAATGTTGCTATAGGCAGAAGAGAACACCCCATATGGAACTAAGAATTTATTGTTAGTCCAGTAAATTTTTTAACAGTATAATTGTCCAAATTATCTGATTAATATGGAAAAAAATCCTCGTTAATAGTTCGGTTTAAATTGTTATACAGAAAACATTCTAGCACCTATGCCTTTTCTGTTAATATTATGCTTCTCTTCCCAGTGTGCCTCTAGGTCCTAAGGTTGACAGTTTTACATCTTCCTCAGGCAGATGGGGCTATATGTGCTATGACAAGGCATTGGCCTCCTGAGGGCTTTGCCACACACAGCCTGATGTTCATGGGAGGGGTGGGTGTCTCCCTCCTCAATTTTGAGGTTCCCAGCTGAAGTCTGACAACTGCACAAAGCCTCTCCCAGATGCAGTTGACGTTAAGGGTGCTGTTGGTCATGCAGGGAATGCCCGGGGCTGTCAAATCCTTTCCCCCAGCAGCACTCACAGACGCAAGCTCACGTGGGTTTGGCAACAGCCACTCAGGCACTAGGCAAGTAATGGCAATGGCAAAAAATCACGTGTACCAGGCTAAAATTCCCCTTTTTGATAGATGGTCTCCCAAACACAGGCTAATCATTACATGAGTCCAGCAGAGATATTGCAAACTGTTCTATGACTCAAGGCTTCTTAACAGGATTGAGTGATGGCTCTTGAAAACGTTCATTTTTTCCTGTATGGTCTTGAGTGATGGCAACACTTAAGGGTCTGAGGGTATAGTGATGTATAACCATTGTACAATCACTCAAGCTAATACAACAACTAAAATTATGACTGTAGAGTGTAAAGCTAAGTTCAAGTTTCTGTAGATGTCAGAGACCATAGTCTTACTTTTAAGGTAATGATGTAATTTGTATGTTTACATTGCATGTGCGCCTGTTATACATTGTGAGATAGTTCACAGTGATTTCTGGATGTGCATGAACATAACTGAATCCTACGTAGGTAATGGCACAATGAGTGGAGCAATTTCATAGCTATGTCTTGGTCAAATTCTGATCTAAGCAATTGTCAAAACATTGAAAACTAATATAGTTACATGTGTAATGCATGTCTTGAGTTGTTGTTTTTCTGGAATCTGCCTAAAGAGACTATGAAGAACATCTATCACGTTCAATAATCCATCTTCATAAATGCACATCTCTCATCTCACAAATGCTATAGCTGTAGATCTCCAAAGGTACCTGAGTAGCTCTAGTTCAATAATCATGCAAGGTTACATAATATAAACATAAGTAACATTTTGATACCCTATCAGCTCAGGGATCCCTGATTTCCACCATTTTCTACATGCCTTAAAATATCCCCAGTACAATAAATGAAGGTGCGGTCTTCACAATCCCAATGATACAGAGCTGCACTTACAGGTATGCAATCCGTTGCCATAGGTGATTGTATTGTATGCAATACAGTTTTCCATAGGAAATATTTTTATACCTCAGTGATTCATCTTTTCTTCTTAGAGCACTCAAAATTCTATATTTTATAAATATAGAAGGCTTCATCCAAGGCAAACACATACGCACATACAAATTTTTGCTAGGAACGTAGATACTCAGAGATTAGTAAGAAGTACATCTGTCTTCACACAGAGAAACAGGTTTTCTGTTGCTTGGAGATGAATCCTTTAGGTTGAATCCTTTGTCTTTTATTACCTAAGTTCATATTTTGCTCTTGTTTTTAAAGTCAGCCATGGCATTTGAGTTAAAAGTAGTATGGCTTTCACTTTTCTTATATGCACATATCATAAAAAAATACACAGTGAAGAAAACTAAGTGATATACAGCTTACAGTGTTACGTATTTGGAAGGGATTGCTTATACTACGTTATATGTGGAAGATAAAATAAGCAAATACTATTCTTAGTAATTATTTTAGTTATCCAGGCTAAAGCACCTCCTTCAGTATGAGTTTCTGAGGATATCCAGGTTAATTAGCTGCATTTCTCTTTTCCTGAATACTTTATGTTGAAGTACATAGTAATGAAACAACTTCATTACTATGTAGTAAGAAAATTTGCTTTGTATTATTAGATAATTTTAGTAATCCTCCATCTGTTTTTGTTTTGCTTTGATTCCATCTCTTCTTTGTGACAAACAGCTGAACGTTTATATTTTAATTCAAATAGCAATCTTTACAATTATATGGAATTTTTCTCCTTAATATATTAATTGCAATCATGTATTATACGGGTAACTTTTGGTTTTCCAAGTTAATGTGATCCCAATTCCATTAGAATAGTTTAAGGGCTGATGGCTCTCAGTCAGTGTTCCTCAGGTTCAAACACTGTTCCTCTTTGATATCTCTTTGAGAGTTTTGTTTCTCTCTCAAAATTCTCCCAGGATGTTGGATTCACTCACCTAATCCTACTCAAGAAATGGTTGCTATCACTGCCCAGTCTGATTTTAGCTTAACCAGCCGCTCAGTGCAGATATTACCCACATTTGTGCAGTCCGCTCCTGCAGCAGGGCATCATGCACGAGCAGTCATGCTTCTCAAAGCCGTTCTGGTTTCTCCTGCTGGAATATTCACCTTCTTTGTTAGCACTTCATTCTCTTCCTCTGCCTGCTTAATCAGAATAGCCTTCTGAATTGCTCAGGCCACAGCCTGTGCCAGGTATTCAGTCTTTTTGCATTATGTTATCTTCTCAGGCAACTTCCAGGCTCTTCATTTGCTACGTGTCCTGTAGATCCACCAGGACGGCAGGCCATCCCCAATGATGAGGTTGTACTTTGGTGTCTGTAAAGGCGAGGCGTAAGCAATTAATTGCCTTTTTCCTTATGCCAGTCTTCAGTTAGTGATTTGGTAGGGCGCAGTACCGCATTTCTTCCCCAGTTTTCTCACATTGTTTCCATGTGTCTGTTTGGGCTAGGTCTGATGTTTTCTTACTACACTGTTTCCTACCACTGCAAATGTACATTGACTATTTTTCTGCTTCTTTTTACTTTGTCATCCCCCTTTTGCCGCTTTTACCAAGGAAGAATATTTGAGAGTAAATGCTGACGAAAATAACAGTTTTACAGCTTCTAAGTCATACACTTTCATTGATTGTTTTTCTTGTTTACTATTATTTCACGTCCCCTAGATCACTTCTTCCCTCATACGGGTTGCCAGCTCATTCCATACTGTGCCAATATCTATAGGCCCTAAAACTAAATGCATTTTTGTGTCCAGGACATCCACTACAGCTCTTTAAATGCATCCTGGTCCTAATTCAAGGCTTGTCCATCTCTAATGTGCACAAAACTTTGAAGAGAGCCTGACAACTTTTTCTGCTTCTAATACATCTCTACTTTCATTTGGCTGTGATCATCCAGATGATACAATCTTTCAAATTCTGGTCTTCCTCTTAAAGCTTATACAGTGTTATACATCCACTCATAGTAGGCAGTTGCTACTGCAGGAACTGACTGATTTGCAAGAATCTACACCTCAGAGACCTAGTCCCTGCTCAATATGCCATTCCCTCAGCTCAGCCATTTCTTCTAAAAAGGAGAGAAGGATGGATGTTTCTAGGAGCAGAGTGGGCATGTCTAGTAAGGGGTTGGATTTGGTTTTCTCCTTCCTTGATTCCCCTGTCAGTCTACCCGATTTTGTCCTTTACAGATAAGCCATAATAAAAACAAAATCTGTACTCAGCTGGGTCATGAGAAAGGAGCAGAAAGAGAGATCTCGAATCACTAGGACCATGATCAGAGTATCAGCAAACTTTGGGCTTCCATCCAGTGTCCACCTATCATCAGCTTGCTCAGACTGCCAGCTATTTTATCCTCTTTCTCTAAGATTTTCAGCAAACTGTCATCTTCCACCACAGAGACTGCCACTTACCCAGGCAAGGTTTTCCTGGAGTGAGTCGCAGCCAGATCATAGAGCAATGTAACTACTGTTTCTCTGCTTTCCTCGGATCCTTAGTGATCCTGGATCACCTGGGCTGCCCAAAATTCATTTGTTTTACTGTAGATGAGATAATACTTGTCAGGACACAGGAATGCACACCCCCTGCATTCCTGGTCTTCTCTGATGACTGTAGGCTTCCGCCAACAAAAGTTTTTGCAGAGGGTTGGGTGCACACCAACATACTGGAAGAGTTCACAGAAGGGTTTACCCACATTCTCCACTGATTTGTTACACTCAAATTCTCACGTACTACACCATATACATAGCGCTAAGAGTTTACTGTTAGTCCAGTAAATATTCTAACAGTCCAAATTATCTGATTAATATAGAAAAGCCTCTACTTTTCTGACATTATGGCCACCTTTCCAGTGTGCCTCTAGGTCCTGAGGTTGGCAGTTTAAGTCTTCCTGGTGCAGACGAGAGAGGGGACTTGCTTTACAACAAGTCATCAGCGCCTGAGGTCTTCACAAGAAGAACAATGTTCATGTTAGGGGGCTCCAATTCCTCAGTCTTGGGTATGTTTGGTTTTATTTTTAAACCTTTTCCTTAAACCACCTGCTTCCCTCTCATTGATTCACAGCTAGTTTGAATATTGCACAATATCTTTACTCCAGGGCTGTCAGCAGATATCTGCTATCATCTGCAATTTTATTCCACTATTATACAAACATTAACTCTACTAAAATCAGTTTCAGCAATATAAAACTGTAATTACCTAGTGGAGAATCCAGGAGACAGGTTAGAGAGCAGTGGTTGATTTTTTCAAATTCACAGTAGTTTTGCTGAAATACATACATAGACAGCAGAGCTGTATAAAACTGGAGTTCATTGCATCGTTAGGTTCAAATTTGTGATTTAGCTGCTCGAGTAGAGCATCTCTAAATGGAAGACATCACAAACATTTATAATGTTGCAGTACAAAGGCCCATTTTACAGTCTTTCTGCAATTTAGTAGTTTGTCAATATAGAATAGAAAAAACTTGAGTCTAGTATCTCTTCCCATTTGTTCTGGTTTTGCAGAATTTGCCAAATTTATGTTAAAATTCTGACACAGGTTATGAAAAGCCTTATGTCCATGACTGTTAGGGCCATGAACTAATCAGCTGACTGTGTGCTATTCTCTTACATTAACCAGCTGTTCTTAGATAAATATGCTGTAGAAATACTTAAGTATTAAAAAGGCTCTGTCCTAGTGAAAAATTGCAAATATTTTTATGTCTTGTTTTATTCCAGCTCTTCTTCATCAAAGAGTCTGAAATATGGATAATTGTGGAACCCATCTGCCATTTACTTTGTGTCATCACTGACTCTTGTAACACAGTGTTCTAGGCAAAATTATTGTTATAGATATATATTTTTGCATTAATATCAACCTCCTATAAATTTAACACTTTTTTTTATCAGTGATACAGTTCCCTGTCTCTGGTCAGTCAGGTCAGTAGTAGTAAAATACCAGCCATATTGGTACACTATAAAGAAGGAATCCTTCCAAAAGTCTTTCATGTCTTACCCCCATTAAAACTTAGTCTCACAAACCAGAGTAAGATGCTCTCCTGACATTTTTCTGTTGGTCATTATCTGGCTCTTTTCCCGTTTGCAGTTAAGCCATTAATTTATGTAAATGAAGAGATCTCTTCATTCATAAGATCGTTGTCCAGATTGTTAGAATGATTTGTTCTACTCCATTCTTCCTTTGTTTCAGCTGCACACAGTTAAAATACTGAATTGCTTACAGTTCATGAATTATCTGTTGCTTCTTGACTTACGTAGTCCCTTCAGCTGTCTCCTCAGTAACTTGTTTGTCATCTGTTTTAACACATGTACAAGAAAAACTCACAAAGGTTTCCATCCTGGGAGCTGAGTCATTGTCTAAATCAGGACCATCATTCTCTGACCACAAAATCTTCCTCTGTAGAACTTAAGGGCAAGTATTACCTATGTGATTTTAAATAGGATGTTTTAGCCTCTCTTACTTTAAATTACATGTGTGTCTGACTGAAAAGCACATTATTTAGCAGTACCCACAAGAATTTTCTTTGTATTCATATCATATGATGTGTTACATAATGCCAAAAACTTAGTTATCCTTCTCAGTTCTGTGTTCTGTTTCCTTTATTTTTTAATCAATTGTCATTTCAAAATATGCTTGCATCTTCACTGGTTCGTTTTTTGTACATGCATCCAATTTCTGCGAACTGTGACTACTTCCCTGTCATGCAGGAAACCTCCAATGCTCAAGGAACATAACCTCCTGTACAATCAAATTGTTATTCCAGTCATGCCATTAAGAGATGCTCACAGTGAATATCAGTCTGACTTAAGTCATCTGATATACCTAACATTTAAAAGGGCTGACTCATGAGGACGTATGTTAGACATCGTGGAAGTGAGGAAAAAGCAAGACCAACTGTTTATTGCTTATCCTTTTTTTAGCACTATAGAATACCATACACATTCTTTGTATTTTTAAATGAACAGACTTGCTTTTAATCTTGTCTTTGTGCTTGCCAAAAGTGTATACTCTGGTAGGTTGAAACCACTCTAGCACTACTTCAAGTTATTAACACTATGATTTTTCCAATTTTTGTCCAAATTGCTGGGTTACTTGCAGCTCTAAGATTTACTTGAAGACTTCTGAAGAACTCTGTATTTGAGTTGTATTACATTGCTTGAAATAAAACTTTTCAGCTTATTTCCCCAGTATAATTCTTTTCATGTTTTAGGAATTGTCATGCTAGCTCTATTTTTATAAATATTGGCTGTATTAAATTTGTAATCTCCCAAATTAATACCCTTTTTTTTGTATTTTTCCTTGCTTTATTTGCTTCCATATTTATCTTCTCCCTGTCACTTGTCCAGCTCTTCTGTGTTTTAATGTGAGTTTTTTCCTCTTTTTTTTTTTTTTGCAGTTAAGTCACGTGGCATAGCTATCCTTAAGGAATTTAGAGTTACACAGAAGAAAACTGAGCCCCATGCTGATGGACGAGATAGGCTTTATGGCTTCTATGTGACTGCATGTTGGTAAAGAGGCAGAACTGTGGAATATGAGATACAAGTGTCATCAAAATATTTCCCTGGTTTTGTAAGGAGTTGCACAAGGAGTCATTCCTTTTCTGTAAAATGAAGCATGTGTATTCATAACTGTAAAAAATAACCAACACTGCCAACAACAGAAAAATAACTGCCATATGTTGTTTTTTTGTTTTTCTAGTTTCCTTTCTATAGGATGAAGCAGGGATATTCATACTCAAAAAAAAAAAAGGAGCAATAAGAAAAACTATCACCTGTTGTCCACTGTTTTTCTTAAATCTATAAATGTTTTGCAAATTTAACTTAACTCATTAATCATGTATCTTGCCCCAGTTTGTCATCTTTAAAATAAACTAAAGTATTTCAGCTTTTAGCATCTGTCCTGCTTGTTCACATGATTTTGTTTGTATGTTGGGGACCAATTTTTCATGAACATCAAGACCTTTTTCAACACTGGCACAATAGCAGGGAACTGATGTAGGTTCTGTTGTATTTCTGTAGTAAATTACATTCATTTTATAACCTATTCAATACTCAGAAACATGAAAACAAGCCTTTTTATAGATTTGAATCAAGTACATTGGGCTTTTCAGGTTAATCTGTTTTACATACTGCTTTGAGTGCAAGTTTGCAGATTAACTGAAAGAGGTTTGATTGGTTTTGTTCTCTTCATTCTTTTCAAAGAATTCTTTTGCATTGTATATTAGCTCTATTAGTAAAGGTATAAAATCTTCTCTGATAACTTTCCGTTATGTTAGAGAACATTCAACAAAGCTTTTAATTTCTTTTGTCTTACATTGTAAACCTGGATAGTTAAGGAAAAAAAAGCTTCTTCCAACAATATGGTATCTACATATAAATATAATACTGTCATTTATAGTTAGAGATAATATGCAGAGCTTTTAGCTGTGTGAGCTATTTAAAAATCAAAAGCAGCACAGTCAGAATGTAGCCATGTTTGGAGGAGCAGTACATAAAAGTTATCCCTCAAGAACATATCCTTCTAAAGGGTAACCAAATATAATTATTTCATGTGGTGCTGTATAATTGAGATGCCTGGGAATTCCCCCTCTTGCAACACTTTTGATCTAGCTGTTAAGTTTGAAGGGTAAGGTTAAATCTCTTTTCCTATCACGGGTTAGGTAATACTTTTAGTGCTAAGAATAGCTCATTAAAGGTGGATAGAAAGTCTCCTTTTCCAAGGTACATATTAATTACTATAACAGTAAATTTATCTTTGCTCACAGAATGACATACCTTGCTGCTGTATCAATGAAAACTGAGTTTCTTGTTGATTAAAACTGTCACTTGCCTGAAATAACTAGGTCCAGTGTGGCAAAAACAGGGAGAGTGGAGCAAGATTTTGTACAAATACCTGGTTCTGTTCTAAGCAAAACAGCACCTGTTTCTTTTTAGAGAGGATTTGAATTGAACAGAAGACTTTTGAGTCAGTAAACTTATGACCTGATCCACTGTTGTTCTGGACCTCATATGACCATGGCTTTGCAGCAATGTCACTGATGACAGAAAACATGTTAGTAAGAAAACTTACCGATGTGTTTGAACCTTAGAACTTGAGGTGAGCAGTGCCAGGGACATCTGCGGCCTGAAGGCAGAGGCAAGACACTCCTTTCCTCCTCCAACACACGTGGAAAACTCTTGGTAAGGAAGAAGGGCTAGAGAGTATGTACATCACCAGATCAAAGTCTCTTTGTTTCCACAGAAGCACCCTTACCCTTTCCCATATTCTCTCCCCCAGCACAGAGGGAATCACTATGTAACCACAGTTTAAGATGTGTGCTACAATACTTTCTTCTGTTTAATCTAAAATAATTTTTGACCCACCTCCCAGCGTGCAGTGCACTACGAGTAAAATATATCCCTAAGAAATTAGTAATATATATGGCATTACTTGACTTTCAGCTGCTGAAATAAGATACTAATTTTTCTAAAGTGTATAGAGATGGATGTCTAGAGTTTATGAACTGCCAAATGAGTGACCTGAGGATAACTGCCAGAGCTACAAGGCAAACAAGAAGCTGCCGAGCACTGGATAGTGACTGGGCTTGTCTAAAATCTGGTTAAGGAGCCACTATTCCTAGTAAGAAGTGCAATCCATCAGTAGAGTTTTTCCAATAGAATAGGCATCTCCAGGTCATCACCATCGTGAAGTGACAAAGTATAGAAGAAAGATTTCAGTATACCTTTAAAGCACATTGTATTAGGGGAAAAAATGCTAAATAAACCATCTCGGCATAATTAGGAAGAAGATTAGCTAAGGAGTCTGTTATTCAAAGAAAATGGCCACCACTTTTTGCTGCTGCAAAAAGTAATGCGTAATTTAGAATGATTTATTTTCATGTGTTTAATAAAAATTCGCAGTATTTTATAGGAACTTCGCCAATTTTTCCAAAAAACCTAACCAAAAATATGACATAATTATTTAAATATTTAACTGTGACTCACTGGTATTGAAGGGAAATAGAAAGCATTAATTCTTTTAGAAACTTTTCCTCCAGTTGTTTAAAATCTTTTGTATGAATTCAAAATCTTGTCTGTGCATTATTTTTGGTCTGTAGGTAACCCACAGTTAATCTGGGACTAGCATTCGTATCTGGAAATTTTAATTCCTTTGGCTTGTTTTGACTGAACTTGCATGAGATTAATGTTAGCTGTGGATACTTACCACACTGCTGGTGCTAGATGTTTTAGCATGACAAGTTCAAATACTGTTTTGTTGGACAGTCATTTAAAATTTGTTGTTTCTATAAGGCTGTGTATCATCAAAACCCCAAAGGACGAGTAAATTACTGAGCATGTTTGTTTACCAATTTGACCAAATATTCCCAGAAATATTTTTAAGCATTCGCTGGCTGGCAGATAGCAGTGCCTTTATATCCAGTAGCACTGTCTCCCATGGGACGAGAACAGTTGCTGGACCTTGCCTCTACCTAATCTCTTCAGTGCAGAGTCTTCTGAGTGACAGCGCTCTGCCTCCACATTACTGTAGCAGAACTCCCCCGAGACGCTCGCCTTTAAACCTGATTAGCCTACAGCATCCCATATTCTTTATTTCTGCATTTAAATCTCCTTCTCAGAAGTGCATCCCTTAAATGGCCGGGTTTCAGTATGTTTGATTCTTTCTAGTTTGAATGTCCTTCAGCTACCGCTTTTTGAATGAGCCCCAAAGAGGCATCTCTTTGTTTATAACCTCATTAACACGGTGAGCCAAATGATGATTTGCCTCTGCATGACACTTCTCTCTGGGTAGTAGACCACCGTGCAGTGACTCGCAGCCTTTCCTAGAACTGCTTTACAGAAAACAGCAAAACATTTCTCCATCCATATCTTGCTGTAAAGCTTATCCACTCCCAACACGTGAAGCAAGTCGACTTGCCGCCAGTATGCCAAGCAGTATTGCCAGTTTCACAGGTCTCCCACTTGGCCCCCGTCGTTGTGTTTTTCACTGCTGCTCTGGAGATACTAGCCACCTGTATCTCCTTCCCAGCCTGGGTATGCCCTGTGTTTTGATTGTAAAAAATGCAGGTCTGTAACCTGGAGATAGGTAAAGTAGGTCATTCCTCAGTTAACAGTTCCACCATTTCTCTTTTCATAACTCTTTGATATATTCTTAGAAATATCGCTAATCACAGTCTAGTTCCCTGCTTCCTTGATTCTTTGATTAATTTCAAGCAAATTCATCATGAAAATATCAAGCAGTTAAACTGAGATACATGTAATTTTCATGAAGCAGATATCCCCCCCAAGTTCTAATGAAGTCAGAGGCACTTATCCTGCTGGTTAGCTTTCACTCAGCGTAAGGAAGGATCAAATTATGACCCTTTACTACAGTTGTTAGATAAACCTAAGGCTGTTTATTGTAACTACTACATTAACTAAACATGATTGTTTTTAGTGGAATGATTCTTGGTAGTATTACAGATCGCAAAAAGGAGGTTTTTTTGGAGGACCTGATCCTTTAGCCACCCCAAGCAGCCAGCTTGTGTTCCTCCCTTCTCAGAGAAACACCTGTGAGAGAAGTGGTGGCAGGCTGAGGCCTCAGAAGAGTTCTCAAGGCACAGCTCACAGATAAGCCAGTTTACTGTAGTTCATTTCCTAATCTACTTCATGATGCTCTACAGCATTATATTCATCCTTCTCACCCTCAGGACTTTTCTTTTTTTTAACCTGTCATACCTAAAGGCAAGTTACAGACCTTATTTAATCCTGAAGAGCAAGGATGTTAATTGGGTTGAAAATGGTAATGATGCATGTGATTCTGTCTTATCTGCAGTCCTCTTCCTGCTCGCAGGTGCACCTGCGTCCCAGAGCCTTGAACATGTATTTTTCTGTGTTGCACCCAGCTCCTCCCTTGACCCATTATTAGTGGCACATTACACAGTGAGTCAAATGTGAATCCCACAATATTTCTCCTCATTTTGTTTCTGAGTAAGAACAGGTATATGCTTGAGACTTTTTTGATATTTATTGCTTTAGTTAAAGCATAATTAGCTCTGTGAAAAGGAAGGGGATTAACCACCTGCACTTTAGCTGAGACCTCTGTCACCTCTGCATTTCAGGCTTCTATTTGGTTCTTCAGCTATTTCAATTACCAGTCAAGGAGGGTTTTAAGTCTGCACTATAATAATACTTGCAACTACTAGTAAATAGCATTTTATAGCATTAACTAGTCTGTCCTTGCCACATCCTTTTCAGGCAGGCAAATAAATGTTATTATCCTCATTTTACAAACACATTGATTAAGTGACTTGCTTAAAGGCCACACATCAATTTCAATGTCAAAGAAACTTCTGCATTGCAGTCACAGGAAAAAGTGATCTGTATTATCAAATCCACCCCCCTTCAGAAACAAGCAATTGCTTCTCAGATGTGTAGTCTAGAGAGCATTTAGCTGCTTCACATCCCCCATATGTCCGTATGCTTTGTCCACCTGTTAAACTGCTCCTTGATGATGGCTCAAAATGGTTCCCAGTATGGCTTAACATGGCAAGCTTTTTTTATCTACCTCATGGTTTCAACCCAAGGGCTGGAAAGCACTGCCTGGAGAACCTGTGAAACTCCCGCATGGGTGGCTGAGCTGGAGACAGAGGGTGAGAGAAGGAAGAGGGGCTTGTGCTGCTCTCCAAAGGGTGACATGAAGATGCGCAATGAACTGAGGAAGCAGCACGGGCAGGATTAGGAAGGAATTAGGAAGACCTTCCACCATTTTAAGAGGGTTTTTTTGCCTCTCCAGCCAAGCACTTTTTCAATTTTTAGGTTGTGTACAACAGGTACAATTCTCTTTTCTATTGCTGCTGTAGCTACTCTGGAAATTCTGGTTGTTGCGTTGGTAACGTTGGAAGTTGAGTCCAGCTCTAAAATGCAGTAGCATTGCTAGTCCTCAATCCGTTGAGCTATTGGGTAAATTGCTCCATTTTAAAGCTCCTGCTTTTAAATTTGGAAATAATTTCGGATGATCTCCATTGTCTGGTTTAGACAGACAGATTGTATCTGTGTTCATCTCCTAACTGACTGATGTGCAACACAGACCTTACTGCATACATATGCTATGTATGACAAATGAAAGTATAACAAGTAACATCGTAGCATGCAAAAATCTGTTAAACAATACTGAGTTTCTAATGTTAAAAACCTGCTCTGTTTACAGGCAGTTATTTCTAAGGAAAAATATGATGGTGGCTGTATTTCTTTCCCCTCCAGAACAAGCCTTCCCTACCTGGAAAAACAAACAAAACAGAAAAACTCAGGACAGCACTTTTAACAGCTAATTAAGGCCATCCACGTGTAAGGCTGGCAATGTTTTGTTCTGATTGAGGTACAATTCACAAGATCTTTCTGACTCAACTTCTAAATGTGACAGAAAATCAAAATAATCAAACAATCTTAAATCTTTTGAGCTGCAGTAGTATAGTTCATCAGCAGATTCACAAATCTGTCATTAAAGCCTAGTGTCATTTGCGAACACCTGAATTTGACCTAGTCATTGGAGCTGATACTGTGCCAATGTCTGAAAGCAGATACATTGAAAAATTGTCCAGCGTTTATGATAGATACTAGTATTTCAGACCAGACTCCCAGGCGATGAATTATATTCTTAATAAGCATACATGACAAAGTTAAATTTAGAAGTAGAATTTGAAATAGTTGCCAAGTTTTTAACTGAAGGTCGTTTGTACTTTTTTTTTTTTTAAGCCATGCACATGTAGACATTCACAGGAAATGCGTGGACTTGCCTTCAAAATACCTCATATATTAGCCATATGAATTATACATTTGCCTTTTTTTCTGTCTTTTAAAAGTTTATTTCATGCATAAAACTAATATCATTCAATTTATTGCTTGTGAGTCACCTGTAGATTGCAATATCGGAATTATTCAATAAGTTTATGCCTGTCAGAATTTTCTATTAGCTTTATTGTTCATAAACAGCAAAAAAATAAAGCATCTTTCTAAACGAATGCTTAAGTGTGTGTTTTCTTGGCATTTCATTGTCTCGGTCTTCTATGCAACTCTAGTCCTTACTCTTCCACCTCAGAATTATTAAGGTGTCATACACAGAAGTGGTAAGTTTAGCTGCATTAAACTATGATAGAGGGTTAATCTCGCCTAGTGAAAAAGCAAAACATGGATGGATGGCCATAGATGTTCTTATGGGTTCTGAAGCCTGATAAATATTGTATCACGCGACAATTAAAGATGATTGAGGGCTTCACAACCTTAAGCGTGTTTTAATGGTGGAAACTGTTCAATTATGTACTCTGGCTTCTTCAAAAAAAAACACTTCAGTCTTTAAAATGATATTGTGGTGCATCTCACCTGCAGGGCTGCTGCAGTATTTGGGGTATGCCATATTGTCTTCAATGGTAGTTTTGGGTGCTAAGAAATGCAAACCAAAGGCTTCTGCATTGGGAAAAAAACAACATAAATGAATATATAATCAAGAATAAAACAAAAGGAAGTAATAAGAAAGACAAAATAATGGAAGACAGTGCATGAAAACAATGTGGCTTTCTTTAGCTTGTGTGTTCTGCAGAGCAAGTAGCATCTAGTGTTTTGTGAGGTGCATTACACTGCACAGTGGGAACCTCATTTGTGGTTGATCCTTAGGTAATACCACAAACGTGACTGTTGAAAAGAAGTTTTCTTATAGTTCTTTCTGGTTTTTTATTTTATTTTATTGAGCTTCTCATAAACTCTGTACTACCTCCTTGCTAAAAGAAATGAATGATTTGCACCAGGCACTTGGATTCCAATCTGCTAAAGCGCTTAGACACATACCTGAGCCCATCTTCTGAAACTTGTTAACAGTCTCATTGTCTTTGATGAAACTTCTCACATGTTTGGAGTCACAGGTATGCTTTAGTCTTTCACTGGATTAAGACTTTACCCATTTTTCCTTTCTTTGCATTTATTTCTAAGACCTAGCTTCTTAAAACTGTACTGGATCAATGATACTTCAGCATTTTACCATATTTTTTGGCTCAGTTTTCTTACTCAAATGTTCACTGATAACTCATCTCTTTCATTCACTTCCAGAATCCACTCATTATTTTAATACTATCTCAAGTCAGAGTGTATAATGAAATGAAATATTCAGCTGTGCTTTCAAAATAAGTTAAAATTACCTAGCGAACATAGAGTCTGGTGTGGAAAGCCTTATTTTCACTTTCAGAAGCCCTTACAAACAAAAGTATGTGTTTGTCCAGAAACACAGTTTGTGCAGGAACTGTGGGTGAAATTCTCTTTGCTTCTCATCTGCAAGAAGTCAGGCTAGCTGATCAAAACTCTCCCTTGTGGCCTTAAAAATCTCTGATCTGTTTTGGAGCTTATGATTGCAGCATCAGATCAATGATACGTTATCTTTGTTTCAAAAGAACAGTCCTCTGTAGTCATTACTGCTGCATTAGCTGATCATTTTAAATTAACACAAAACAATTTCAAAAAATCAATTCTTATTCTTATCTTGAATTCCAATTTTATATATGGAAAAAGCAGAGTCAGAAAATGAGTATTCACAGGAACAGGGTGCCTTATACTTCCCAACCAACGCCTCCGTTATCTCAGGGTGCTCTTCAAATAAATATTTTCATGTAACTCACAGCTTCTAAAAGGATTTGAAGATTGTTGTATTCCATTCATTGCCAAGTAGATTGGATACTAAAAATAAAAAGTAATGACTCAGAGTTTACCTTTCCCGACTCTGGAGCTGAAATGGTAGATTCTTAATAAGGGGAACTCTTCCCCAAAGTTTTGTTGTTCTTTGTCTTTCTTTATAATAAAAAGCAAAAAGAATTTCTAAGCACATACCTGTGCTGGTACCACACTCGTGGATAAGCGAGTTTCCATAGTATAGATGCACAATCCCCATCCTGCAAAAACATGTGAGGACTTTTAATGATGATGATAACAGCCCTGATAAAGACAGTGAGAATATAATTGAAGAGCTACCATTCACTGTTGAAAAAAGTCACCTAGGTATAAAATCTTTCTCTTCATGCAATCTGGTGGCTAAATGAACTGAAGAAAAATGTTTCCGTAGAGTTTACTAAGTGTCTTGATATCACTGGCACATCTGCGGACAGGATACATGTGTTATATAGATAACAATATACATTTAAATATATATTATATATGTGTATATATATATAAATATTCTTAATCTACTCGTGAGAGTAGTGGGCACGGTACAGCATTTGTACTTTACTCTACTTTGCAAGCAAGGGAAAATACAAAGGCATAAGGCTGACAATCTTAGTTCCTTCTTTGTGAGGTCTGAATAGCTGAATATAATTTGTTTCTAATTCTGATTGTTAAAAGACATTTACATAGAAGAAAAACCTATTAGGAGGAAACAGATGGTGCTTTGTGCATAACTAAGTGAACAAAAGAATCTTTTTACCAGGAGCCATCATCCCAAGGAGACACTGTAGCACCTTTGGAAAGTATCTCTCAGAATAGTACAATTTACTCAAGGTAAGAGATAGATAAGGGTGTGCCAACAGGGAGAGAAGTACGAATACAAAGTATGAGGGAGCAAGTACAAATAAAAAAGCTGAGCTGGATATTCCAGCTCCTTCTCCGGTCATCCTCCCACACTGTCAGATCCACACAAGCACCAGCTGAGATCCTTGGTCTCTGTCTGAGTGCTTTCAACAACACATTTTTTTTCTGAACGGGAAAATATGATTTTGTAGAAGCTAGCTGGCAGAGAAACAGTAAGAAAAAGTCTCCGCAAATCTTTGTTGATCCTAATAACTCCCTGCCAAAAGCAAATGCATGTACTGGAAGTCCAAAGAAGTCCTTAAAATAACTTACGTATACTAAATAGCAAAGGTATTCTCTGGGCCTTACCTGCTCACTAGGAGATAATGTGACCTGGGTTGGGGGTAATTTTAGGAAGGACAGGCCAGGCAAGGAGGTGGAGTTGCCCTTTATGTAAGAGAGCAACAGGAATGTATTGAGCTCTGCCTAGCGGTGGATGAAGAACAAGTTGATAGCTTATGGGTAAGAATTAAGAGGCAGGCTAATAGGAATGACACTGTTGTGGGTAATTACTACAGGCCACCTGATCAGGAAGAGGAAGTCAATGAGGTCTTCTACAGAGAGCTGGAAGTAGCCTCGTGATCACAGGTTCTCATGGGGGACTTCAATCACCCTGATAGCTGCTGGAAAGAGAACACAGCCAGGCACCCATAGTCCAGGAGGTTCCTGCAGAGCATTGACGATAACTTTTTGACACAGGTGGTGGAGGAGACAATGCGGAGAGGTGTGCTCCTGGACCTTGTGCTAACAAATAACGAAGGTCTGGTTAGGGATGTGAAGGTTGGGGGCAGCCTTGGCTACAGTGACCACGAGTTGGCTGCAGTGGTGGAGTTCAGGATCCTGTGTGGAAGAAGCACCGCAGTAAGTAGGATCACAACCATGGACTTCAGGAGAGCTGACTTCGGCCTCTTCAAGGACCTACTTGGGGGTAACCCATGGGTTAGGGCTCTAGAAGGTTGGGCGGTCCAAGAGAGCTGGTTAATATTCAAGCATCACTTCCTCCAAGCTCAAGATTGGTGCAAGCCTATGAGTAAGAAATCAAGTAAAGCGGGCAGGAGACCTGCATGGATGAGCAAGGAGCTTCTGGCAAAACTCAAATGGAAGAAGGAAGTTTATGGAATGTAGAAAAGGGGACAAGGCACTTGGGAGGAATACAGGAACATTGTCACAGTATGCAGGCATGTGACGAGGAAGGCTAAGGCCCACTCGGAATTGAATCTAACAAGGGATGTCAAGGACGACATGAAGGGCTTCTACAAGTACATCAGCAGCAAAAGGAAGATGAGGGAAAATGTGGGCCCGCTGTTGAATGAAGTGGGTGCCCTGGCGACAGAGGGTACAGAGAAGGCAGAGTTACTGAGTGCATTCTTTGCCTCAGTCTTTACTGCTAAGGCCAGTGCTCAGGAATCCTGGGCCCTGGAGGTGCGAGAGAAAGTCTGGAGAAAGACTTTCCCTTGGTTGAGGAGAATCAGATTAGAGATCATTTAGACACGCTGGACATCCACAAATCCATGGGCCCCAATGGCATGCACCCACGAGTGCTGAGGGAGCTGGCAGATGTTATTGCGAAGCCACTCTCTATCATCTTTGAAAAGTGATGGAGCACAGGAGAGGTGCCTGAGAACTGTAGGAAAGCCAATGTTACTCCAGTCTTCAAAAAGGGCAAGAAGGAGGACACAGGCAACTACAGGCCACTCAGCCTCAGCTCCATCCCTGGAAAGGTAATGGAACAGCTCATTCTGGATGCCATCTCAAAGCATGTGGAAGAAAAGAAACTTATTAGGAGTAGTCAACATGCATTCACCAGGGGGAAATCATGCTTGACAATTCTGATGGCCTTCTATGAGGACATGAGTGGCTGGGTAGATGAGGGTAGAGCAGTGGATGTTTTCTACCTTGACTTCAGCAAGTCTTTTGACACTCTTGTCTCCCATAACATCCTCATAGGTAAACTCAGGAAGTGTGGGTTAGATGAGTGGACAGTGAGGTGGATTGAGAACTCTCTGAATGGCAGAGCTCAGAGGGTCATGATCAGCAGGGCAGAGTCTAGGTGGAGGCCTGTAGCTAGCAGTGTTCCTCAGGGGTCAGTACTGGGTCCAGTCTTGTTCAACTTATTCATCAATGACCTGGATGAAGGGATAGAGCGTACCCTCAGCAAGTTTGCTGTTGACACAAAACTGGGAGGAGTGGCTGATCCACCAGAAGGCTGTGCTGCCATTCAGTGAGACCTGGAGAGGCTAGAGAGTTGGGCGGACAGGAACCTAATAAAGTTCAACAACAGCAAGTGTAGGGTCCTGCACCTAGGGAGGAATAACCCCATGCACCAGTACAGGTTGGGGGTTGGCCTGCTGGAAAGCAGCTCTGCAGAGAAGGACCTGGGAGTTCTGGTGGACAAGTTCACCATGAGCCAACAATATGCCCTTGTGGCCAGGAAGGCCAATGGTGTCCTGGGGTGCATTAGGAAGAGTGTGGCCAACAGGTCGAGGGAGGTTATCCTCCCTCTCTACACTGCCCTAGTGAGGCCATACCTGGAGTACTGTGTGCAGTTCTGGGCCCCCCAGTTCAAGAAAGACAAGGAAGTACTGTAGAGAGTCCAGCAGAGGACTACAAAGATGATCAGAGGACTGGAACATCTCTTATGAGGAAAGGCTGAGCAAGCTGGGTCTGTTTAGCGTGGAGAAGAGAAGACTGAGGGGGGGATCTTATCAATGCTTACAATACCTTAGGGGTGGGTGTCAAGAGGATGGGGCCAGACTCTTCTCAGTGGTGCCCAGTGACAGGACAAGGGGCAATGGGCACAAATTGAAACATGGGAAATTCCATCTAAATATGAGGAAAAATGTCTTTACTTTGAGGGTGGCAGAGCACTGGAACAGGCTGCCCAGAGAGGTTGTGGAGCCTCCTTCTCTGAAGATATTCAAAACCCACCTGGACATGACCCTGTGCCACGTGCTCTACGGGAACCTGCTTTGGCAGGAGTTTGGACTAGATGATCTGAAGAGGTCCCTTCCAACCCTTAACCGTTCTGTGGTTCTGTGATTCTCTAATCTCAATTCAGCAGCCTCTGGGGCTCAGATTACCTACCCTACTTCTTACCTGGCCTTCCCACAGCAGCGCAACAATGGTGGATCCTTGGCATGGAAAGCACACTCAGATTGCTCAGTAATTGCATGCAACTCAGAAGCCACAAGCTGCCCATTTTGTGTTAATTCAGCTTGCTGTTCTCAATAAAATCAAACAAACCAAAGCATACCCTGAAGATCCTCACTGCAAATTAAACTGATTTTTCCTTCTGCTCCATGACTATAGTAAGAAGACATTATCATCCTCCTTTTGGTCTGCAAAGTACAAGAAAATGTTTCCTGCTATTAGCTTTAAAACGGAGATTTCCATCTTTCAAAAACCAGCTAACAGAGTATGTGAGTAGCAAAAGACACAGCATTGTCCACAAATACGTGTATGTGACCACCATGTTGCATATTGAAGACAGCTTTAAATTACCTCATATGGCTACTGCTGTCTGATTGCTGAAGGTGTCATGAAGATTAGCATGGTGCAAAACTCACCTTGGCATCTGGTGTGATAACCAGAGCTAGCTACTGTTGAGCTCCTGAAGCTAAATTGCCAGTTACCTACTTTAAAGCTATCTTAAGAACATCTGCACTCACCTCCAGTTCATGTATCATAGAGATATGTTATGGATGATGCAGCTGCTATTCTTCAGATATTTTTTTCCCCCCAAGTATACTAGAACTGAGAGTGTAATGATCAGCTCTGATTCACACCCGTTCTAAATAGGTAAAATTGCATCCAGGATTAGATTTTAGTTTAAATACTACAACAGATATAAAAGGCGACCCAAGAAGTTCACAGAGAGATCTGGATTTCCTTAAAGTTCACAGATGATTGAATCTTTTGGTTTGAGACTATTTCTAGTTCAAATCTAGTGGTACTTCCTAGAAAATTCCTGTACCTGAAAAATGCTATTTCTTAATAACTTGTGGTGCAAGCTTTCTGTACTTTTAGCTTTCCAAACTTTGTTAAGGTGAAACAGACTTGAATAGGCTCTTCATAAAGGGATAAAATGTGATTTTTTCTTAAAAATATGTTTCCACTACAAGACTTGGGATGCCTTGGGAAGGCTGAGTTTTCTGACATGTATTTCTCCGCATTTGGGGGAGGGGAAGTGGAAGCTTAGAGAGTGGTAGAAGGACCCAAGTGGAGCAGTCATAATGGAACAGTTATAGCTTCATTTTATCCTCCAAATGGTGCCAGGCTAGGTTATATCTGTTGGAGCCATATTCCTTAGCTAGGAATCTAACATTTAATTTCTTTAGTATCTCCCAAGACAGAGCAACGATGTTACTGAACCCTTCCAAACCTTGTGAACTACTCACAACAATGTTATTAGCGTTATTACTTTTATTCTTCCTTGCAAAAAATGGGTGACTTGGGAAGCCAGGCATGAAAGCCAAGGTGTCAGAGGTACTCAGAGGTACTGCTATCTGTTTCCTTCTGCAGGCTCAACAGTCACTCCTTGAACCGAATAGAAGACTGGCTCTTGTATTCCCTAATGGAAAATTTTCAATGACACTAATTAAATAGTGCGCATGGCTCCAGGTTACAGCAAGTCACATATCACTTACAGTCTGTTGTTGTTGATTGTAATTGTTATCATTTAGCTATCTGTTTGAAATTGCGTATGTGTAAGATAAATGCAGCAATTTTTGGAAGACCCTTCTGCATCAGCAGTCATACTTACCACTTTATCTCTACATCTCCAAGTAATAGCATGCCTCATCACATCCGTACGCAAAGTGAGAAAAAAAAGGTGAAATGACTTTTACAAAACTGCACAGCAAATCTGTAGCAGAACGAGGAAAGAACCCAACACCTCCTCCCTCCCAGCAGCCTCACACTTGCCCTATCTCCTGGACCACCTTGTGAACAAGTTTGGTGACTGCATGTTTGCTGAAGTTCGTTTGTTTGTATTGTCTTGTTATTTTGCAACATCACATGCTACCAACACAAGCATGTCATTGCAATTTAGCATGCATTTTGTTGGTGTGGTCTATATCTCATTAAAGCCTCGTCTCCTTAGCCAATACCATATGCTACTCATCTGTAGCAAAGCTCTTAAACGTAATGAGAAGGGTATAATCGCAAATGAGAAAGCAACTGTCAACCAGCAACCTACAGATATTCAAGTTCCCTGACGCCTCTGAAGGAGGCTATTGCAAGAGCAATCCTTTCCTAGCATCATTGTCTGACAGGAAAAAAATATTGGGGTCTGAGGTGCTCTTCAGTCATTCCTGAGCTGCTCAGTGCCATTACAGGATTCTCAGATCACTAGACAACGCCATGTCAAAGCATAGGGGAAAGATCAATTTCTAACTTTTTTTTTTCAATGGAGAAGAAAGTTTCAAATTATTGATACCTTGCACTGGACACTTTATGTTTTCAAAAATACTAATTTAAAAGTTAAAGTACTCTGAAAATATTTCAAGAATAGTAAGGCTTCTTCTTAAACCTGCTGATAGCTTTTCTTTCCCCTAGATTTTGATTATTTTTGTTTTGATTCATGATGGGAATTTTAGCTTTTTTCCTGACAATAGGAAAATACACAGGTACTTTTTAAGGAATGATACTTTTTAATGAACTGTAATAATTATAAAACAAAAATAAAAGAGTTAGTGGTGATCAATAGTAGAAAAAGAGGTTAGTCAGGTTCTGTCCTCAGACATGTGAAGATAATTACCATGAATCAACATGAAATGCAGCTGGATTAGGTGACAAACCAAGTTTAGAAACAGGACCAGAGGGACAGGCTCTAGCTGCCCAGTACTGCTGCTGATACTGTAATTCCTAAAGTGCGATGGAGACACCAGTCCTGAAAGAAGGTCTGTATGCATACAACCCTGCGTCCAAGGTACAGATGTCACTGATATCTAAAAGCCTCTACCCAGGGCTGTGGAGGTCCACTCCCAAGTACCCGGTTGCAGGACACAGACCTCAGGTGTGCTAGGGCGATGCAGAGGGGAGCTGTGGCTGGGCAGTACCCTGAGCTGGGGGCACCAGGACCAGAAAGTGTTACAAACAGGGTGATGGGGCTGGGGAGGCTGGGAGCACCTGGCCCAGGAAAGAGAAGAGCTGCACAAGGGCTGTGAGCAAGCAGGATGCTATTCGCCCACAGTTTCATTCCCTGCCTGTGAGAAATAAACCCAAGCGCATCATTTTTATAAGTGGTTGTTAGCACCGATGGATTGCCAGCCCCTAGTTCTCATGCATATGTGAATGCCTGTCACCCTGCTGATAGGGGCACTAATTCTGCCTCAGGCACTGGTTTGAGAGCCCATAGTGGCCACAGCCAGCTAACTCAAAAGGCAAATTTTCATGAGTCACAATCAATTGGGAGGTCCATTAAAACAAAGGTAACTTATACCCCTTCAATGTTAACAACACCTTATTGAAGACATGTATCTTGACTCCAGTCCATCTCTAATTAAATCTAAATTAAATTTCACTAAACAGAATTACCAGGGCCTAATTTTTAGACTCTCTTATAAATCCTGCTTCTCAATGCTGACTAGCTGTTCACTAGAGACAAAGATCCACTGAAGAGCAAATAATTTTGTCCTTTCTTGGTATGTTAGCTCATGTCACAAGCATTAAACCAGTAGGTTTCTTTAGATAGGCAGTATAATGCACAATTATGTTTATGCACACGTTTTCATTGTACAGACCACAAAGTATCTTTGGAACTGAAGTACTGTGTCCAGTTCTGGGCCTCCCAGTTCAAGAAAGATAAGGAATTACTGGAGAGAGTCCAGCGAAGGGCTACAAAGATGATCAGAGGACTGGAACATCTCTTATGAGGAAAGGCTGAGCGAGCTGGGTCTGTTCAGCTTGGAGAAGACTGAGAGGGGATCTTATCAACACTTACAAATACCTTAGGGACGGGTGTCAAGAGGATGGGGCCAGGCTCTTCTCAGTGGTGCCCAGTGACAGGACAAGGGGCAAAGGGCACAAACTGAAACATGGGAAATTCCATCTAAATATGAGGAAAAATGTCTTTACTTTGAGGGTGGCAGAGCACTGGAACAGGCTGCCCAGAGAGGTTGTGGAGTCTCCTTCTCTGGAGATACTCAAAACCCACCTGGACGCGACCCTGTGCAACATGCTCTACGGGAACCTGCTTTGGCAGGGGGTTGGACTAGATGATCTGAAGAGGTCCCTTCCAACCCCAACCATTCTGTAATCTCAATTTTCAACATGAGAAAATAGCCATATATTCAAAATCTAAACGTTTCTATGCTTCTTTGGTGGGCAGCTGCTTTAAAGCTCTCTCTTTTCATAGATCTTCCCCTATTGAAGCTTTATAAATGTGCTGATGGTTGCTTTACTAACGTTTGTCTTGGTCTCACTAAAGTTTTTTCTTTTTTTTTCTGTGTGTTTAATGTTTCTTACGGATGCCTTCCATGTGGAAATATGCCTTCCATTCTGCACCTTTCTAAAAGTGCAGAACTTAACATTAAGTTTTAATTAAGCAGTCTTTTTCATTCACTATTTTTTATCTTAAGAGGCTCTAAATCTTAATCTTAGTTTCTGCCTGAATATACATTGAATACTTCCTTATTTTATCTTTATATTTTTATGTTCACTTTGAACAAAGTTAGATGAAGCTTAAAAATTTTGAGGTTCATGTATAATTTTTTTCATGTGCTTCTTTCCTTCCATCTATAAACATTGAATGAATAATAGCCATTTTGTGAATCAAGCCCTGTAATTTTCAGTAACAAAAATGATTACCATTTCATTAATCATTGACAACAAATTAGGATTGTGAACACAAAAATGACTGTATTCTTATGAAAATACTACTTCTCTATAAAATTTAGAAGATGACTGATAATTTTATGTGCCTCAGTTTCTGAACACCCAACTTAAAAGTTGAAAGGGCCAGAATACCAGATGGAAAACAAGATTGTCTAGATGTAGTCAATGGATCAGTCTAATTTGTGCAATGCATGGTGTTGGGGTGTATGATGACACTTTCAGCCCTTGCCACAATAAAATGTCACTTCCCTGCCTTGCTTATAATTCTCACTGTTCCTTACGGCCTGTCTAAAGCATTTGCCTGTGCTTTGCCCAGGCTGTTGAGTAGTCTGAAGTCCTTAAGGAATGTTGCCTATTAATCATTAGCAGTTATTCTGGATTTATTGTATAAAATGATTAGGAAATATTTATTCCAGATGTCTACACAAAGCTTCATGTGCTACATAGATACACTCTGAACTAACAAAGCTATTTCCCATCAATATTGCAACCTGCAGAAAAGGAGCAAATTAATTCCACACATCTTTTATTATTATTTATAAACTCATTCTTAAATAAAGATGCTTACATCTGCCTCTTGCTCCAGATGGTGCAATTTAGCTGCCTGTGTTACTCATGAGCTGTTTTCAGTTTTAAACAAATACTTAACCCAGCAATTGTCTTATTGAGAATTCTCCATTTCTCACAACTGAAACCTAAACTACATTGCTGCTTTAATTCTCACAACAGGGAGTTTCTTGTCTCGCAGGTCAAAAGTACAAGGAAAAAAAAATCTTTTTAATGTTTTAGTGCAGCAGCCACAGTTGTAAAACTGCCTCGTACTGTACCCTCCAGTTATTAGCAAAAATTCAGGCAGCAAATTTAATCCAAAATTCTCATGAGGTCTAACAGCGTGCAGACAGTAGGGCAGATCTCCAGCAACCTTTCTTTTTTTCCCCACTTTTTTCTGACACATCACCTGATCATTGAGTTTACATTTATGTTCCAGCCCCTAGGAGTATCAGTTCCAGCTTACAGCAAATCCTTCAACATATATGACAATGCTGTGTCCTTGTCCTAAAATCTGCCCAGGAGGAGGCAGTGAGCAGGCTGCAGCTCTCTGCCAGGACAGACAGGTGCTGGATGCTGTTTTCTTAGTTAAGAGCCCTGGCGGGATGGTGTAGCTGCTCCTGGGGAAACCAGAAAAAAGCAATATGTATGGGATGTCCTGTAGGAATGTAAAAAACACAACATGTATAGCTTGGCAAGGTCCTACAAAATTATGGCCCAGATGATACACCATATGACTAGCCTTTATAGAGATCTTCAGATGTGATTCACCTGTCTGCTGGCATAATAAGCAGAAATGACTGAAATATCCCTCTGCTGTGTTATACTGTAGCTGAAATTTTTGCCTTGAACCTTTATTACCAATAACATATTTGGAAACAATGTTAAATTCTAAAAAGTTATAGAATTATTCCACTTTGATTTTGTAAAATTGTATAAAACCAAACTCTTAGGTTATTTTAAAATTTATAGTGTTCTTGAGACTTTCATAATAAAATAAATGTGTAGTTTGAGTGAACCCCTTCAGATCAATAACACATAGCTAGCTAGATTAAAAACAGAGTAAGTAAGTGAATGTTTTCCAAATTATTGTGTTAAAAAATGATTGGAAATCTCTGTTTCAGGAAGCTTGGGGGGAAAAAAATGCTACTGCTTTTCACTATTTAAATGAAAAATATAAATCTACTTCACCAAATTTTACTTATGGAGTGATTTCAGAGACAGAAATCATTTGAAAGGTAGATTTAAAAGAAGATAATTTTTTCTTTATGATTTCTATGTGTGCTCCTTTACTATTGTTGAGGGTTTGATATTTTGTTAATTTTTTTTTTTTTATGGTAAGAAAAACCTTTGGAGTAGCTTAAACCTGATTTGATTTACTGCTTCTGTACCTAAGCTGATATGTCCTTTCATTATGAAACTTTCTTGAAAGATGAAAAATCTCTATGTTCTCCTGCGTTCAGGAAAAATAACATAGCGAAGATGGTAGCCACAGCCATCTAATCTTGTGGGTGTGTGCTGAGCATCCAGAGATTTTCACCAGAGTGGACATTACCTGGATCATGATCTGATTTTAACTGAAGCTATTAATATAGCTGCTCCACACAGGAGTAAGCCCTGGAGCAGAAATGATACCTGAAGGATATGCAAGTAAAAGCCATGTCACCATAGGCAACCAGTGAGCAAGAGATTTGGGATCACATTTTAGACCTACATGATCAAAACTTAAGTCTGTTCCAAGTAATTTTCCTACTGCTAAGCATCTAACCTGAACTACTGAAATGCCTTAGTGGAAATCTGGTAATTCTTTGGGCTGGTAGTCAGCCATGAATGATAAGGAATACTTTAATAAACTCTTCCTGGTCACCTCTTGGCTGTTAGTATCTTCTTGTCTCCTTTTACAGTTGACTGGATGTAGGCATGCACTTTTGGGAATGGAGAACTAGCACTGCTGTGTGTGGGCTTCAGTCTCAGCTGTGAAATGGCAGGGGAGAGGACCCCTTGTCAGCTCAGAGGCTACAGTCGACTACACAAGAGCTCTCCTGCTCCTCTTTCTTGGAAGAGAGGCTTGGGTCTTACTAAGCAGTAAGCCACAATTCGCTTGCCAGATTCTTTGCTGTGGGTGTCATTTTGACTTACTGATACTGGCAGACACCTATGCCCACGTGCCTGGGACAACAAACTCAGAATACCTAAGCTCAAGTCAAATAGTCTTTGCAAAACCAGCTTAAATTGAACTCATACTCTCCCTGGGCTTTTTATACAGCTAACAGAGAAAGACATGCAGGCTGAATTGCTTTCTGGAGGGATATAAAGTATGAGCTGCTTCCTAACAGTGCCTCTCTCGCTGCATATGCTACAATTCAGAAAACTGGACTCCCAAATCCTGTCCTCAACTAGGCATCTAGACATAGGCTGAATGAATTGTGGCCATACCTCGTGTTGAATTCAGCTTTTAGCCAATAACTGAAAAATATCCTACTGTTAATCTTTAAGCATTCAAGAGTCCTTGACTAATTAGCATCCTGTTATTAGGGGGACTTTCATTAACGTGTTGTGCCATGATACCCAGTGCAGAATTAAAGGTGGGAGATTCCCATACTTTTGTGAGATTGTGGAGTCACTTCACCAAACAAAACTACTTTTAGCAAAGCACTGCCCCACTTGGTTCAGTGTGTTCACGCACCATCGTGTTATCACCATTTGGCAGGTACACAGTTTTTATAAATCTGCTAAGCTTTTGCTAAGCTGCTAGTTCAGGCTATTTCCTCTAAATCCAAAAGATCCATGTGTTTAAAACTGAAAATTATGGGGTTTTGACTCATGTTTTCCAACACACTTTGACAGTGGGTCCCCACCATTCTTTCTTCTGATGCACTTAAGCCCTTTTACAGTCGATGAATGATACTGAAGATTAAAATCTTCCCAGATACAAATAGCCAATTATAAAATGCAGCTCGGGGTTGAATAAATTCTTTGCTGACCCCGTAGGTGATAAAGTGATGGCCAGAGGCATGGGTTTCATTATCCGTATCATTATCACAGCTCATACGACTCCCATGTTAATGCCAGCAATTAGTTTGCTCGGATTTTCTATGAGAAATTTTTTGTATGAACCTAGCAAACTACATCCTGATCACTTTGTTCCAGCTTTCTAAGACAGAGGCATAAACACTGTGAATGACCATATATCTAATTGATTATGAGCTTGGACAGACTTAACACCCACACAATAATAAGACATGTCCAGATGAGCATTAGGATCCAAGACAGATCAAGCATGCAGCAACTGTACCTATCAGCCTCATTAGCTAACCCTGACCATCCTTCATGCTTCACAGAAGTGCTTTCTGCATTTTAAAATATCGTTAATGGGGAGAAAACGTGTTTGGGATCTCAAATTATTCCTTCTGTGTAATGTTTTTCTAATGTATTTCTATGAGCACTGAAACTAGCTGTTCATATTTCATTTGGGTTGCCTTTCTAAACCATCAGATCCACTTCTACATAGCACAGTGTGGTACCAGGTATGTCTTATACTAAATGAGAAGTGCGACAGAGATTTGCCTAGAGAAAGCTATTTTTAGAAGTAGCAGTTTAGACTACTTAGATTATAACTTGCATTAGTTGTCTTCCCACACCAGAGGATTCCTTCCATTTATTCATGTCCCCATAAACTTCCCACTATTACCATCCCTTCCAATCTTCCATATATGAAAAAGAGAAGTACTTTCCTGTGGTCCTTGTGCTTTGATAACTGAGGGGTCATCAGAAGCAGAGGGTTACTCTATGTAGTTCACAAGCCTATCTGGTAGAGCAAATGGATAATGACTCCTTATAACTGATCAAGAGACAGCAATCACATTCCTGAAATTCCAATGTTTTCACATTTTGTTTTTCATCACACTGAAATAAGAAGTAAGCTTATCAAGTATCTTTGCAGTAAGGAAATTATACAAAACATTGGTGGGGGTGTGTGTATTCAATTATTTTCTTTTTTTGTTTTAGAAATTATTCATTAAGAGGACAGAATCCTTCCACATGGTGGTCAGAGTACCACGTCCTAAGGTGTACAAAAGTAGCATGAAGAGAGGCAATTTTACTTTGTTGTTCTTGTTATTTTATATAAAATATATACATATGTATGTATGCATGCATACCTATGTGTGTGTGTATGTATACCTATATGTATGTATCTCCCCAGGAATATTTTTACCAGAGCAAGAACTCGAGCATGTATGTGTCTTCCAAGTCTCAGGCCACTATTATAGTTGCCAGGCTACAGATCATTTGAGTCCCTAACTTTCACTGTACCCATTTCAGCTCCTGCAAAACAATATACTGTAATGACATGGGGGTAAACATTTTTCAACAAAATATCAGCTACCTTTAGCAGAATAGCTTCTGTGTCTTTCTAGATATTGCCAAAGAATAGGAGAACCTAAATATAATAGGAAGTGTTTTTCTGACATTACAAGACTATAAATAGGACAGTGCAGCATGAAGAATGATGCCGTAAACCAGAAGTCAGACTATTATTTTAGGTATTATACATGAAAGTATCCCTTCTGGTCTATCTCCATTTGTAAGAATGAACCATTCCAATGCCTGCTTTCAGCCTGTGATCCTGCCTTCATGCCAATTTGAAACAGTATAATTTGGCAGGCCCTTTAAACTGAGATCCTAACTGGACGTGCTTTACGAGTGTTCCCTTCAAGAGGCAATTCCAAAAGGAAGAGGAGCGAGGAGCCGACCAGCGAAATAGAGTTATGGCTGAATCTGGGATACTCTGTGATATAAGTTACTGAAAAATGAAAACAGTCTCACCGAATATAATCGTGCACGGCAAATGAGCCGTGAGAGATTTGGTGGGAAGAATGAAAGGTAATACACCACTATAATAACTCCAACAGCTTAAGGACAGCCTGTGAACTGAAAATACATAACAGCTTTAGTAAAGACAAAGTCTGAATGTCAGGAAAGGTCTTACCTACAGTCCTTTAAAACAAAAAGGCGTACTTCATCTTTTATTAAAAGTTTGCTCTCCAACAGCAGACTTCAAGTTTCAATACAGGACCATTGCTGATGCTGAAAATTAAAAAGCATGAATTACTTTACATATACGTAGAAGCCAAAAAGCCCCAGATTTTCCTCTTTCATGGCTGCTCGATATCTTTGACTATCAAAAACATCAGGATGCCTTCTTCTGGAAAAAAACTCATCGACTAGTTATCTTTACTTATTCCCTACCACACGTATACAATAACAGAACTTAAAGGTTCACTTAAATAGAAACAACAGCATGTTCCCCTCGACTGTGCTATTTCTCCAGTGACTAAAATGAGTACTGGCACATAATCTGAGGTCCATTTATTTTGTGAGTAAAATGCTGAGGGCAAGTACCATTTTTTCCACAGACAGATACTGCATAGGCCTTTCTCCTCTCCCTTTCCCACTAATAAGCAGAAGCCACCCTGGCCAAATGTGCTATTTTTGAACAAGTAGCATTGTAATGCATTCCCTGTACACAAGAATAAACAGATTAAGAAATGCTTAACAGAGTGGTGTTTTAATAAGCACTCACATTAGGCATTGATCTCTGTGAGCTGGTCAAAGGCTTTAGGGTCTATGCACTGCACCCAGGTCAGGTTTGGATGGTCGGCAGAAGGCCCTGCAGAGCAGGCAGCAAGGCACGTCTCTGGGAGCAGCCCTCTGAAAGCACGTGAGGCCGGATGCGTCTGGGCACAAGCGCTGCAGTGGCTTGATGCATGGACACAGACAAGTGCTTCGGCAAGGGGTGGGAACGTGACAGCAGTCTTCAAGGGTGTTGAACATCAGTGTTGGTGTGGTGCTTCAAATGAAGGCTCAGGGAGGTAGCACTGCCCAAAAGTGGAAATACCAGAAGTCACTGAAGTAATTTCAAATTTATTTCAGAAGTAGAAAAGGATAAAAGAGGACTACATACTATCTGAAAATGAGGACATGAACTGCCAACATCACCCGCAAAAAAGTTACATTAAAAAAATTACTTGCAAACAAATAGCTGCATGTTACTTGCTGGACAGTGAGGTGGTGTTCCCAGCCTGCTCCCCCTACTCCAAGCACTGAAAAAAAGTAAAAATAAAACATTTTCTAAAGGTCTGTTATAAATGAGGAGCTTTCAGATAGCTTAGAAGAGCTTGTTTGCAGGAACTCATCTCTCATAAAAGGCTTGTTGCTGCTCTAGGGAGGAGTAAAATAGCTACTGATGACATTCAAATCATGATCTGTCTTCTCAGCCATTAATTTTAAATATGATTCATACCCCATTATGCTCTGGAAACCAAAGAAATTATCCTTTATTGTGTCTAATCATTTTTCATCACTATATACTCATAATGACCAATTTTAGTCTTCCCCTTCTGATATGTGCTTGAAAATGTGCAGAAATTAACCCCGATATTTACATTTGCCTTTAATTCAGCTTCATAAGGATTTCCCAGTGTAAATATATATTTATACAATAGAACAGAATTATTGGCATCTAACATATATAAACAGCATTAGCTTTTAAATTGCTTAAATATTAGTGTTTGTAAATTAGAAACAAGTCCAGATCAAACGTCATGGAACAAACACTACTCATCTTTTTTCCTCCTTAACTGCAAATTCAAATAAAAATACACATTTTTTTTGACTGTCTAAGCCTATGTTAGGGCATTTTAATAACCATGGAATTGTCCAAAAATGGATAGGTCTGTGATATTCATCCTCATTTGCAACATGAATGCATTTTTAGTGTAAAAACAAAACAAAACAAAAAAACAAAAATAAAACTACACCACAGGAAAAGGTCCTGACTTAAGTTTTCAAAAATACAGATGCAATTCCTTGTTTCAGCTATGTGACTTTGCACAAATCATTTACTCTCTCTGTGACTCAAAATTCCACCTGTAAAATAGAGATTCTCATTATGTATTGCCAAACAAAACAGACATGCTGCGTAAAGCTGAGGCACCACTTCCTTCACCTTTAAGAGACAGGGTGCATCCTCCTGCCTTCGGAGGCGGTGGCAGCTCTGAACCCCAGGTTGAGGTGATTTCTTCCTTGAAAACCTGTACGAGAGGTGAAATTACTCTGCTGTAACTCTCATTAAGCTTTATTCATGCGGTGCACAGCAGTGAAATACTATTTTTAATGTGTCCAGGACCCCTCCCTGCCCAGTCCCATACTCACTAAGGAACCGCCAAGGGCAGTGGGGCTGCCTGTACCAGGAGGTGCCACGGAAGCACAACATAACTCTCCATCACTAGAGTATTACTCAAAGAAATAATGAGATAAGATCACTGAGTTAAGTCTCACAGCATACAGTTCAGTTTGATAAATATCTGATGCATTAGGATGGAGAATTAAATAATATTTATTATCACTAGCTACTTACTAAACAGTAGCTGAATAAAAGCAGTAAGCAGAGCATGACACGCAGCATCCTCAAAGACAATGTAATTTTCATTCCTGTCTATTCAGCGTAAGAGTTCATGGGTATCAGAGGTTGATTTAATTGTTGCTAGGTTTATTAAAAAAAAAAAAAAGCCTCATTATTCTTAAAATAATGGTGACGAGTGCTGGGCATAACAAGGCTTATAAATGTCTGGGGGTTTTGCCAGAGTAAGGAGAATAAGGAGTTACCTCTACCAGTTAGGGACAGCAAGTGATATTATGCAGCTCATACAGTTTGTCACACTTGAAGCAAATCCCACACCTCCCACGAGTACAAGCTTCAGAGAGCACATTTCCAGCTTAATCACTAAGATTAAATTTTAATTTAAGTTATTGATAGATTGCAAATAAATACGAGATTTGAAGTGGGGAAGCTAGCCCTATTTTTGAAACCTTAAAAGTGCTACAAGAAAAGAAGGATAATATATAGAATCGTATAATCATAGAACTATTTTGGTTGGAAAGGGCCTTTAAGATCATCAAGTCCAACCATCAACCTAGCACTGCCGAGTCCACTGCTAAACCATGTCCCTAAGCACCACATCTACTCCTCTTTTAAATACCTCCAGGGATGGTGACTCCACCACTTCCCTTGGCAGCCTGTTCCAATGCTTGATAACCCTTTCAGTGAAGAATTTTTTTCCTGATATCCAATCTAAACCTCCCCTGGGTGTCGGTGTCAAGGTGTTGGCAGCAGAGGGGATGCAGGGCTGGCCTCTGCAAGAAGAGTCCAGGGGCTGCCCTGTCCTGGACACAGCCAGCTCCACAATGGACCCACCACAGGTCACAGCTGAACCCATCAGCTAAACTGGTAGCACCTCTGGGAAAACATAGTCAAGGAAGGGGAGAAAATGCTGGACAGAGAGAAAAAGGAACAAAAATAGTATCTGAAATAACCCTGTGAACACTAAGGTGAGAGAAGAAGGCGGGGGGGGGGAGGTGCTCCAGGTACTGGAGCAGCCTGTGGAGACAACCACACTGGAGCAGACATCCACACTGCACTCATGGAGGACCCTGCAGTGCAGCAGGTGGATGTGCCCTGAAGGAAGCTGCAGCCTGTGGAGAGCCCACGCTAGAGCAGGTTTAACCTGGAGGACTGCAGCCCATGGGAAGGACCCATGCTGGAACAGGGGAAAAGTGAGAGGAGGAAGGAGTGGCATAGAGGAGCTGTTATGGACTGACCATGACCCCCATTCCCCATCCCCCCTCCATTGCTCATCAGGGGGAGGGAGAGGATTGGGGAATGAAGGAGTGAAGATGAGCCTGGGAAGACGAGGTGGGGTGGGGGGGAAGATACTTATGGTGTTGCCTTTATTTCTCACCATCCAGCTCCAATTTAATTGGAAAACAAAAAAAATTAGTTTTCCCCAAGTCGAGTCTGTTTTGCGTGTGACTAAATGGTGAGAGAACTCCCTGTCCTTATCTTGACCCATAAGCTTTTCCATCCTATCTTGTCCCCCTCTCCTGTCGAGGATGGGGAGTGAGGGAGTGGCTGGGCGGGTGTCTGGCCCTTAGCCAAGGTCAACCCATCACAACAGACAACTAAGTTTTAAAACTGATCCTGAGTAAAGTCCTGGAAGATCTACATAAATTCTGAATGTGAAGAATACAAAGAAACAGCATTAATCCAAATAATGACATCTGTAGGATCAGGTAAGGGAGCTCATGAAAAAAAGGAGGAATTCTTGGAATTATTATTGTAAAGATAATTTGATTAACCTTCTCTATATTCAGATTTTTCAAAATGTATTTGACAAGATCTGTCTTTGGCAATTAAGTGATTCTAACCTATGAATTTGTTTGAAGTTTGCACGCCAAGAGAAAGAGATAAAAAAGCAAGACTAAATCTTCTCAAGATTATATTCTCAAGAGAGAAAGGTATTGGTAAACCTGTGGAAAGGCAGGAGTTTCGACAATATGACATTTGGCATAATTTATAAATTGCCACTCTAAGTTCAAAATTACTCAATAAAGCAAGCTGTTTCATGATTCAGTTTTAGTTTTGTCATTACTTCAAAACTGATGGATTCTGTGGTTTAACCCTTATACCATTTATTTTGAAAAAGGAGAGGAGAGGAGAGGAGAGGAGAGGGGAGGGGAGGGGAGGGGAGGGGAGGGGAGGGGAGGGGAGGGGAGGGGAGGGGAGGGGAGAGGAGAGAGGAGAGAGGAGAGAGGAGAGAGGAGAGAGGAGAGAGGAGAGAGGAGAGAGGAGAGAGGAGAGAGGAGAGAGGAGAGAGGAGAGAGGAGAGAGGAGAGAGGAGAGAGGAGAAGAAAGGTGCTTCTGGAACAGACAGCTCAATGGAAAAGCCCGAGTTTTGTTCCCACTATCTTCAGCTTCCTCTGCATTTTTGTAAATTACATTTTATTATATCAGAAGATCCATATTGCATTTTCCTAATGGATATAAAAAGGCATCCAATATTGGCTACCTGATTAAGTAAAAGAAACATAAAAACATATAATTTTCTACAGCCGTTGTTCTTACGAGTAATAAATTTGCATGATGCTAGCCAGTCACAGTAATTGCTTGCAATATCAATCTTTCATTTATCTTTGTCACATTTCTCAGAGTTTTGTTAAAAAAAAAAAAGAATTATGTTTGCAGCATTTTAAGGAATATACTGAAGTAGTTTTTGAAATTATCTTGAATAAATAATCCAAATCCTCACTTAAAATTGTTCCTATTTTGACCTTGGACTTCTCAGAGAATGACTACTAAGCAGACAAGCTATCTGTGCTGCCCAAGTGATTTGTTGGTATGTAAAGGTCCTCCATCCTTTCCTATCCTGCTATGACAATTAGGTTGCTTAAAGCCAAAAATCTTGACCCCCAGACATTTTGTGCGTTGGGTCAATTAAAACAGTACCAGAACAATAAACAATAACCTGTAGAAACCACTAAAGACAATTTAATTGCTAAGTAGAATTTCTGGGCTGGAAAACAGTATGAAGATTTTGTGCACAGATTCTCATAATTCTTTCAAGAGGTAGAGACAAATTGGAAAGCAAGCAACCAATGTACTGTATAGCCACTTTTCCCTCACCTTATCCTGTCTCAAATGAGTGATAAAATTAAAATGAACATTGAAGCAACACAACATGAACCAATCTATGAAACTTAATATCCTAAAGATGGTTCAGCATGCCTGAACAAGAACACAATGAAGGAAAAAGAAAAAGTTAATCTAATTACAGAACTTATGACCATTAAGTTATTTATGCTGCAGATATTTGCCATGATTCTTTGCAAAGCTTTAAATATGTAATCTAAGAAAATAATTTTTTCTTGAAAATGACTGAGATGACTGGTGATAAGAAATTAAAATGAATTATATAGAAGCCAATGTATGGAATCATTTGATGCAATTCAGCTATTGAAATTGCCTTAGTATTGTTAGCAGTTAAAAAACACTTTTCTCAAGTGATCAACATCTATTTCCAGAACTATTTGGGGTAATATGCACAGTTAAGAATGATGTTGAAATTCTTCCGTGAAGCAGCTCAGGAAAAGATATTCAGATATTCATTCATTAAGTGCCAGCTAGAATATTGGCAGGTTAGAAAGCAACACACTGCAAAAATTTTACTGTACATAAACTGACCTGAACAGGGCTCTACTTCCCAGAAAATGTAACCAGAGATCCGCATTCTGCACTGGTTTGCATTCAGTAGTGTTACATGGGAGAAACATAGGACAGAATATATGTATGCAATACACTAAATATACCTATTACAAGTTTCTTGTATTTTATTCTTTCCTTTTATACTGTTCTTCAGTAATGTCCACTTTTGAAACAATATTTAATTCAAGAAGTACACAACTCCATAAAAATGATGGCACTGATTTCAAATGGTTTTGGATCAAACTTGTGAGATAACCCTATTTCAACCTTGAACTGGCCCTGCTTCTGTTTATTGTATACTTTTCTTTGGCTTAACCCTATCTTCTTCTGTATTTGTGAAAGTTCATCCATGTCAATGAGGCAAAAGCAGAGCTTTAGTTCTTTTGATTTTCACGTCTTACTATATCAAAAAAAAAAAGGGTTTTGTTAAGGGAATAAAATATGTTGTTGTTAATGTTATTTGTATTTTATTCTACCCACTAAAAAGGGCTTAAGCTGACTTCAAAAAATTTCTATGCTTCACGTGCACTGAAGTCATATACAATCTTCTATAGTGCTTAGATTGGAGCATTTTTCATATGGGTTTTCATGCCATGTCTAGCTTTTAAGCTGCTTAGGAACCTTGGCTCTTCTAGCTTGGGAAAAGAGAGTAGCCACACTGTATCTCATGCTAGCTAGCACCCCAGTCTCTTCTAGGACATCAGATCAGGGAGAGGAGGAATTCCAGACAAACCAACCCCATAATTATGCACTTTGCTAAGTGGGAAAATTATTGCACAAGGAGTTTTTTTCTAGGCCATTGCTAACCTTCCCTCACTTTGGCATCGACCATAGAAGGGTCTTAGCATAATGGAAACTAAGATACAGCTGTCTCTTTTTGACGAGTCTCCTATACACACTAAGAAAGAGCAGTCATTTTCTATATATATTTGGTTTGTATACCCTGGCATTTTCTTACCAGACTTCTCACTTGTAAAAGAGATGTCAGGTAGTTAAACAAAGTTTTACTACTCATAAATGTATATTTCAACTCGTACAAGGGAGCCATTAAAAGTTTTGGTACACAACAGCATCCACAGAACTAAATAAATTTCTGGTTTTAGTATTAAGAGATACATCTATTATTGTAAGCAAGGTGTGGTGAATGCTGTAGTTCTGAGGGTGCTCATTGTGTCATGTGGCTGGCACATTTGGCTTGCTCCGTGCCACAGATCCTATGTATCAGCTATCATCAATCACACCTTTCATGTCAGTCTGTTACCTTCTGCTGGAAATAACTGGCGTAGTCTCATCTTCTTAAATACTGATGTAAGTCCTACGCGTCCTGTGCATCAGAATGAGAATACCACACACATATGCATACATATATATATACACATACACATATCATCTCTATAAGAGCAGTAGTGCAGGTGCCTTTTATTCAGATTTAAACAGAAATTCAGTAATGTAGTTGTAGATGTACTGCACATTGCTCTAAGCAGTGCTAAAAATAAGTTATTTGCATGAAACATTTTCAAGTAGAACATTTTACAACTCAAATAATATTATTTTTATTCAAGAACCCATTTGGTTTAATGCAATTTGTATGCGAGCATGAACTAATTTCTGTTCTCAACATAGTCTTGGGAGGATAAAAATGTTAAATACGATTCTTTGTGGGCTTTAAGATATTGTCTTGCCTCATTTAGAGTAGATTGTCATTAACCAGTGAGGTTTATATGCTGATAGCATTCATGATTATATGTATAAGAAAAGTATCATATAACAGGTTTAACTATATTCTATATAAGTATCTATTGAATTGTAGCCAGTATCATAAGATATTGGCAGGTTCTCATTTTCTTAACAGTTGGAGCCTTTTGGTCAAGCAAACTGCTTTTCTTGCATCTAACAAAATTTATTGCAGGAAGTTGTTAAATTGAAAGTTTAATTTAAGTTGTTAGATTGAAAAGCTCTGCTAATTGAAAGTGGAAAATACAGAGTAGTCCGAAGGTATAAATGAGGAGTAAATTACAGATAAAAAGATTGACAAGAAAGGAACCCATATGGATAGTTTGATGTTTACAAATTAAGTCTTAATATAATACGTGATTTTGCCTTCATTTTCCATCTTCATTGCCTTCATGTAGTAGTGACTGGATTCTCACTGGTATAAATGAAAGCCAAATATAGTCTGCAGGAATTATTTTTGTTGAATTTAAAGAAAGCATGCTGAAAAATGGTCCCAAATTTTCACCTTCCATTTGACCTTCTCTAACATTTATAGCTCTCTAGTGAAGCTTAACAACAGAAAGAGTATCGGTAATTCTTTCTGCCAGTCTAATAAAATCTTGGGCTTCCTCTATAGAATGAAAATACCAGGCTTTTTGCACAGTTTATAAATATATTTGACTGACTCCACATCTTTCATCGGTTGCCTGTTTGCTTCTGACTGGTAAAAAGCTAAAACAAACTGACTTAATTGTAGCCTTGAAATTTAGAAATGAAAAGTATAAAAATAGGTGAAACCAATCATCTATTGCAGAAACCTGAGGGCAGTTCTAAAGTTCAAGAAGCTTTTCAAAAAGGTAAAATGAATGTAATCTTTATGAGAAATGTCAATTTTATTCTGGGCAACTGCAGTCAAACATGAGGGTTTTAGCTGGAACGGTTAAGAACCATATGCTCAGAAAACTAAAAGAAGGAAATAATAACATGGTGAAAGGTTAACATCTTGACATTAAATTATGGGCTTTAATAAAAATTATGATATATTTTTATATGATCAGGTATAACCAACTACTATAGCAGGTAATAAAACAAAAATGAAGAGTCTCGTTTCATCTGTCAGTCTCCGGTTGCAGTAGAGCTCTGCAAGAAACCTAAATGTGTGTGGGTCTTTGAACTGAGCTAAATCACTGTGTGAAAAAAAAAAAATTTTTACTTTCAAAGTCTCTGTGCTAGAGATAAAAGTATCATATTCAGAGTGGTTTGTTTTGTTCAGTGGTATAGAAAACTTTATTCCAAGTTTCAGAGACTAGCCCCCACCCACAGACTTCTGTAGGTTTTTTTAATTGCATTTTTTCATTAGTTAAATTATTGAATGCATATATGATTGCATAATTGCAATATAGTCCTTAAACAGTATAAATCAATCTTTTATGAGCTGTAGTTTAGATTACTACTACTTTGAAAAAATATTTTTCTAGAAAAAATACTGCGTTAGTGTAATTGTTCAGAATAATTTTATAGATCTTTTCTTGTTAAGTCTTTAAAACAAATAACAATCACTAACTGTAAATAAGGCAAATATTTCAATTATTGTCTAAGCAGCTAGATCTGCTCAGAACAGTCTAATAGCTTTTTTTTTTTCTCCCCCAAAGTGACTAAATAAAGCCGATGGGAGGTAAGTATCCCATGTTAAGGATCCTTGAAAAACTCAGCTAGTGTTCATCAGAATCATTAGATGCTTAAATTCCTTAAGGAGTCTGAATAATTCTTTCTACAGACATCTACATATGGCTGATCTGAGGTATAGGAAAAGTCTCAGTGCAGTTTCTGTATGAAGTTGTTCTTTTCATAAGTGTGCTTGACAAAAGCTATATCTTTCAAATCTCATGTATTATTAAAATGGTTCCTCAACTTTCTTGTTGCTGTGAAATTGTTACAAAGAAGCTTGTACTAGTAAGTCCATTTACTCAGTGGCAGGGAAATAACTATACTGATATTAGTCATATTCATAATGATACGACTTTACCCACAAATGGGGTACCCATAAGCCAGTGGTTTAAAAAACACATAACAGTCTTATGTACAAAACCTGACAGTTTTTGTACTTTAAAACTGTTCATACTTTAGCATTAAGCAGGGTTAATTCCACCTGTAATTTTGGACTCACAGAGTTTCAGGTATGTAAGTCAGAACTTCAGCTCTGAGATAAGACTGAAAACTTGTCTTAAACTGACACATACTTTACATCTTTGGGGTTCACTTGCTCCAAGAAGGGGTTATGTGAAGACAAAGCTATAGACAGAACCTTTAGATTTTTTAAAGTAGTGCTGTTACTGTTATTGAGTGTGGCTATGAATGGCAACAAGCTGTTCAGAAGGGACAGATGAGGAAGGAGGGGCAGAGGGGTTGCCCTCTGCATCATAGAATCATTTTTGGTTGGAAAGGAAGTTTAGGATCATCACGTCCAACCATTAACCTAACACTACCAAGTCCACCACTAAACAATATCCCTAAGCACCACATCTACATATCTTTTAAATACCTCCAGTGATGGTGACTCCACCACTTGCCTGGGCAGCCTGTTCCACTGCTTGATAACCCTTTCTGTGAAGAAATTTTTACTAATATCCAATCTAAACCTCCCCTGGAACAACTTGAGGCCATTTCCTCTCATCCTATCGCTTGTTATCTGGGAGAAGAGACTAACACCCTCCTCACTAAACCTCCTCTCAGGTACTTGTAGACAGCAATAAGGTCTCCCCTCAGCCTCCTTTTCTGTAGACTGAACAACCCCAGTTCCCTCAGCTGCTCCTCATAAGACTCGCTCTCCAGACCCTTCACCAGCTTCTGGCCATGAAATGGATAGATTGTGAAGAGCTGTCTCTGAATAATAGTCACGAGCAGGTTGAAAGCTTATGGATAAGAATTAGAGATCAAAGCAACAAAGGGAACATTGTGGTAGGTGTCTACTACAGGCCGCCCGATCAAGGGGAGCCTAGTGACGACGTCTTCTTACTCCTGCTACAGGAGGCATTGCACTCACAGGCTCTCGTCCTGCTGAGGAGCTTCAATCACCTTGATATATGCTGGAAAAGCAGCACGGTGAGCTGTAGGCAATTCCAGGAAAATCCTGGAGTGCACTGAAGATAACTTCTTAATCCAGGTAATAGACAGCCCTACCAGAGGGTATGCGATACTGGTTCTGATGCTCACCAACACAAGTGAGCTAATTGGTGACATCAAGATTGGAGGCAGCCTGGGCTGTCTGGAGTGTGTGGAGCTCACAGTCCTGAGGGATATGGATCCAGCAAAGTGTGACATCAGGACCCTGAATTTTAGGAAAGCAAACTTTCAGCTGTTCAAGGAGTTAGTCAATAGGATCCCCTGGAAAACTGCCCTCAGGGACAAAGGAGCAGAACAGAGCTGGCAGATCTTTAAGGACACTTTCCATAGAGCAGAAGAGCTCTCCATCCCCATGTGTAAGAAATCAGGCAAGGAAGGCAAGAGACCAGCATGGCTGAGTCAAGATCTGCTGATCAAACTAAAGGGCAAGAAGGAAATGCACAGGCAGTGGAAGCAGGGATGGGTATCCTGGGAAGAGTATAGGGACACTGACTGGTTGTGTAGGGATGGGGTCAGGAAGGCCAAGGCATGGGTGGAACTGAACTTGGCCAGGGACACGAAGAATAATAAGGGCTTCTACAGGTATGTCAGACAGAAAGGGAAGGTAAAGGAAAGTGTATCCCCACTGATGAGCAAGACTAGCAAACTGGTAACAATGGATGAGGAGAAGGCTGAGCTACTCAACTACATTTTTGCTTCAGTCTTCACTGGCAATTTCTCTTCCCACACCTCTCAAGTGGATGGACCACAAGACAGGGTCTGGGGGAGCAAAGTCCTTCCCACTGTAAGAGAAGATCAGGTTTGAGAACACCTGAGGAACCTGAACATACCTATGGGACCTGATGAGATGCATCCCAGAGTCCTGAGGGAACTGGCTGATGTAGTTGCCAAGCCACTCTCCGTGATATTTGAAAAGTCATGGCAGTCAGGTGAAGTCCCTGGTGACTGAAAAAAAGGAAACATTGCACCCATTTTTAAAAAGGGTAGACAGGAGGACCCTGGGAACCATCGACCTGTCAGCCTCATCTCTGTGCCTGGGAAGATCATGGAACAGATCCTTCTAGAAGCTGTGCTAAGGCATATTGAGGACAGGGAGGTGATTCGAGGCAGATAGCATGGCTTCACCAAGGGCAAGTCCTGCCTGACCAACCCAGTGGCCCTCTGTGATGGAGTGACTACATTAGTGGAGAAGGGAAGAGCTACAGATGTCATCTATCTGGACTTCTGTAAGGCCTTTGATGTGGTCCCCCACAATATCCTTCTGTCTAAATTGGAGAGATATGGATTCAATGAGTGGACTGTTTGGAGGATGAGGAATTGGTTGGATGGTCGTATCCAGAGGGTAGCGGTCAATGGCTCAATGTTCACATGGAGACTGGTGACAAGTGGTGCCCCTCAAGGGTCTATATTGGGATCAGTACTGTTTAATATCTTCATCAATGGCATAGACAGTGGGATTGAGTGCACCCTCAGCGAATTTGCAGATGACACCAAGCTGAGTGGTGCGGTTGACATGCCAGAGGGAGGGCATACCATCCAGAGTGACCTGGATAAGCTTGAGAAGTGGGCACATGTGAACCTTACGAGGTTCAATAAGGCCAAGTGCAAGGTCCCACACCTAGGTCAGGGCAACCCCCAGTATCAATACAGGCTGTGGGATGAAGAGATTGTGAGCAGCCCTGCAGAGGAGAACTTAGGGGTACTAGTGCATGAAAAGCTGGACGTGAACAGGCAATGTACACTTGCAACCCAGAAAGCCAGCCGTATCCTGGGCTGCATCAAAAGAAGCGTGGCCAGCAGGTCGAGGGAGGTGATTCTCCCCCTCTACTCCGCTCTCATGAGACCCTACCTGGAGTACTGTGTTCAGTTCTGGAGTCCTCAAGAAAAGACATGGACCTGTTGGAGTGGGTCCAGAGGAGGGCCTCGAAAATTATTAGAGGGATGGAACACCTCTCCTATGAGGAAAAACTGAAAGAGTTGGGGTTGTTCAGCCTGGAGAAGAGGAGGCTCCAGGGAGACCTTATTGCAGCCTTTCAGTACTTAAAGAGGGCCCATAAGAAAGATAGGGACAAATCTTTAGTAGGGCCTGTTGCGACAGGACAAGGGGTAATGGTTTTAGACTAAAAGAGAGTAGATTTAGACTAGATATAAGGAAGAAATTTTTTACAATGAAGGTGGTGAAACACTGGAACAGGCTGCCCAGAGAGGTGGTAGATACCCCATCCCTGGAAACATTCAAGGTCAGGTTGGATGGGGCTCAGAGCAACCTGATCTAGTTGAAGATGTCCCTGCTCACTGCAGGGGGATTGGACTAGACGACCTTTTAAAGGTCACTTTCAACCCAAACCATCCTATGATACTACTACACCGATGTAACAGAATACTGCATACTGATAAAGGGTAAAAGCTAAATGGTTTTCTGATTAAGAGGAATACGATATTTTCATAAACATTTCTAAAGCATTCAGAAAAAATATTAAACACATTTTTCTCTGTTAGATAAAAACCAACTTATTCAAGTGAATTTTCCTTGTTATTGTTACAGAGTAAAATGAAACTATAAAAAGGACAACTGTCAATTTAAAAAAATATTTCTCAGTGTATATTCCACTGAGCAGGTTTCCCATTTATATTACTGAAGCCATAGTCAAGAACCTTGCTTTTTAATAAACATTTAGAAAACTAGAATGCAAAGATATTATTTTTTTCCTGTGTTTCATATATATAAAAAGTATCTTATATATAAAATATAAATACTTTTCATTCCAGATCACTGAAACAAATTCTGTTTTGTAGTTTTGTTGCATCCTGATATGATGAAAACTTTCACACAGAGAAAAAAAAATGGAGCTATTTGACTTTACAGGTATATTTGTGACTTGTTGAACCAGGTTTACCAATCCATTCCTAACTGCCTGATATTGCCTTATCAAATGCAGTAAGTATATTTTACACATTGACAATGGTAAAATAGAATGACAATGGAAACTATGCAAATACTTTATAGTATCATATCACTTCTACAGTAGGAACTAGTTATGAAATTGCAAAATATTTTCCGAAAAGACTAATATCTGTAAGTTTTCAATATTTTGTTCAGATTATACTAGTCTTGGCTTCTATGAAACTTACTAGTAAACCTTGTTCTTTGCAGCATTACCCTGCATTTTACAATAGGACTTGACTTACTTAAGGTTTGAAAGTATTGTCTTTACTAGCTACAAAAGTTGATGTTAAGGTTTAAAGAGCAAAACTCTGGAAAAGATGAAGAGGAAAGTAGAGCTAGAAGTCAGCTGTATATTTTTTTTCCAGATATACATCCAAATATAGAAGGAGCTGTGTGAAACACCTCAAACACAATATATCTAATGTCTATTTCAAAATATCAAGTAATACATTCTGTTCTTACCTGTGATGCTCTGAAAATACAAAAAATTAAGCATTGATGATGATGACAAGTGGCCCCTGTGAATATGTTGCTCTCACAGTGTTCTGCCAAGATCCAAAAATGGCCAGATTGTGGAAGCTGCAGGCTGTCTGCTTTGTAGATGACAGGTATCCTGAAGAGAACAAAGTCAAACACTGCAGCACATGTAGGCCAGTGGTATGACATTGCTGGAGATATTGTATGCATTTTGTGACTCTGACAGCTGCAGTGATAGCAGACTGGAGAACAGAAATTATAGATGTCTACATGCAGATGTTTTGGGGAAAATTTCCAGCAGTATTCACTAATACTTAATACGGTGATAACTCAACTTACTGTAGAGGTCTCTTTTCTTCATTTTACAAATATCTAATAATTATACATCTGCATAATTTTTCTTTCCAATTATATGATGCATAAATGTGGATTATTTGTTTGTACATTTTTGTTCAGTAGAACAAAAATAATTTGAGTTTTGCAGGTTGGAAAAATAACCCCCCAAAAGATATGTATTAAATCTCTTTATAAACTGTAGGATGATAAATACTTTTTATGACAGGAGGTATTGCCATCCAAAATGCCTTTTGAAAAATAGCTTTTTGAAAAAAAACACTAGGAAGTGCTAGGACAACATAATCAAAATGCTCCAAGTCCTTTATGATCATACTGATTACTCAGAGGTGATGATCAGCGTCCAAGAGTTAGCAGAGGAAGCTAAAAAGTAAAACAAAGCTTTGTTATGTCCTGCTTCTGTTTGCGTTATTTATTGTCTGAACCAAGAGGGAGATAATCATAAATGGCAACTAGACATTTCACTGGCAAAACCCATTTGAATGACCTTCATTTTGTTAATGACATTAATCAGCAACAGAAATACATGGTTTTGTTAAAAAAGGCAAAATAAATGTGTGCCTGTTACTATTCCAGGAATACTGTTAGAAACATCAAGCCTTTTTACTTATCTAGAAAATAATAGGTGCCGTAATAGTGAAATCGGGCATAAGATGACCTTTACCAGCAAACGTCCTTCAGAAACTTGAAATATTTTTGGCCACGGAAGTGTGACCAGCACTGATGCAATAGTAACAATTCCCAATACCTCCTCTCCTTCTTTAGAGATATTTCTGGAACACCACAACAATGAAGAACTTTTCTAGAATTCATTGTTTTTATAAGGAAGGTTCGTATAATACATTGGAAAGAATGTACTCTCTCTTCTGGAAGCCTAAGGAGTGCGGACAAACTGAATACATCAGATGTGAAACACAAACACAGTTAGATGGCAACTTCCACAACAGCTTCAGCCTAAAAAGAAAATAATAAGGAGGCTTACTGAAGTCACAGGTAGAATAGTAAGGAAAAAAGCCTTCATCGTCACCAGGAAGATCAAAAGTCTAATTTGTCCAAGCCCAGAATACCCAATGACATGTGGTGGATAATTTTGAGGGAGCACAAGGTAAAGACAGACATATTGAAGGCATTGCATGCATTTCTGTTTTCAACAGGATAAAAAGAGATCACTCTGGTGTGGATTACATTTGTGCTTCTGAATGTTGATCTCCCCTCACATCGTGAACAAAACAAAGATTGAAAAATAACAACACCTCTAATATCACAAATAAGGAGTGATAGTTTGTTAATTACTGAACAGTATGCATAAATGCATGTGATAACTGCAGACTAAAATGTTTTATTTTGCAGTCTGAAATTGTCAACAGGATTTTGGCTGCTATTTACTCAAGTAATCGATAACAAACCAAATGTTATGACAATTATCATATTACAGATGCAGGACTTTGTATAACCTTTGGGTTAAGTGGACTTTTAAAAAACTCATTTGATTTAAATGTCTCTTCACTACTTTGTCCTTTCTCAAAAAAACTTTAAAACAAGAAGTGAAAATGTCACTTCTATTAATTTTTTTATACAGATAAGGCAGCCAACTTGCTAGGACATATGTCTACAAATTCAAATTCTAATGCTTACCTGATTATTTGGGTTGAAGAGTCAGAATTGAACGGGACACGGCAATAGTCCCACAGCACTTTTTTCCAGGCCATTGGCTATAAAAACTATCAGTGTTCAAAAACTAGTGAAGCTTAACCACCCTAACACGTTACAAAACCTAAGCTCAGGATGGTCCTTTGGTACACTCTGATCTTGTAAGAGATTTCAAAGGTATGCACACTATGACTGTCATGGCATGAGTGAGACTGAAGGCCATTCTTGCCCTTTCAAAGGTGGACCTGTCTCATCCTCAATATGCGTGGTTCTTTAGTGTCAACACACTTGAACACCACTGTCCTTGTCACTAGAGTTACAGCCAGGAAAACATCTTGATTGGGTCATCTCCATGTCTCAGCCTAGATGTTATTTTCCTGGTTCACATTTTCAGCTACATCAGTCCCTCCGAGCTGACTCTCCACAAGCTACAGATGGAGGCCAGGCAGAATACCTATGCCATCTCAATTGGCACTGGATATCTAAGTTTTAATAATTAAATCTCATGTCTAATTTTGAAGAAATGACCAAGTATCATTTTGACCAGTATCACTTCATTATTCCTACCTCAATATCATTAATTTACTGTTTCATGTTTTCCATAAGGCTTTCCTGACTTAGTTTCTTTCTATATCATAACTGTGCTGTGGATGTCACCTGCTATAGCAGCTCCAGGCTACGAGCATATATGCCACCTGCTTGATTCAGGTATCAGCTTCTAGTAGATGAGGGTAAGCTTCTCAGACAGGGATCATCCCAGTGTCATGTCTGCATAAGAACTTAACTGCAGGTGGACTTTGGTGCATGATGGGCAACTTTCATTACCTTATATATAGACTATAAGAAGAATGCACAGCTTGAAAAAATAATAGAATGCGTAACATGCAGGTTAAAAGCCGTTCATGGAGAATCGGTGGATGCTTGATACTAGAGTTGTATCTGCATCCCATCTAAACAAACAGGAGAACTATAATTGGCAGCTAAATGAAAGAGAAACAGTTCTGCGAATTATGAAAGTGAAAGAAAGCAAAAGAAGAAAACTATAGTGTTAAAAACTCATTTTAATAAGAATGTGCAAAGTTCTGGAAACAGAATTGGGCTTTTGGCAGGAGAGTCAGCAGGCCAAATTTAAATGTTAATTTTGATCTGTAGTGCAGAATGCGTTTAGTAATAAAGGTTAGATACAATTTTTTGTAGTAAGTATCCTGTCACATGGTGTGATTTATATCCTAATTAGTTTACAACTCTGTAGCCAGTCCATCTTACAAACAATTAGCTGAGAGATTTTCTTAGCCTAGCATTTGATATGAGTGCAATAAGTTCTATCTTTTCTTCCCCCTGTCGTCTTCATTACTTCCTCCTCCTGTTAACAGCTTAAGAATAAAACCTAAAGCGTAAAAACATCGTGAGCTGTTAAATTACATTAAAGAACATAGCTTACCAAATAGTAGCCTTTTTCTCCAAAACAAGTTAGCACTATTATTTCTCAGATTACATCATCTCTGATTGATGCACATTATATAAGAACATTTAATACAGGTATCAGTATAAAGTTTATAGTGCTAATAACAGAAAAATCTGATTCAGTACTTTGTGTAAGTCAGAGAGACATGAAGAATAACATTATATTCTTTGAGCTAAGTTAATAACTTCCACTGTTCTATCATCAATTGTCCATTGATATTTCAGAATCACAAAGCCTACTTTTTAAAGATATTGTCTGTATGTGTTGTACAACAGCTGCTTGGCATTATTCAAAGAAGGAAACATTCCTGCAAACACATAGAAGTTGTCAAGAAATAAACTTTCAGAAGTAATTGCTTTAGCTTGAAAGCTGACACGAGGAAATAAACTTATCCACTGTAAAACAAATAAGGCCAAATTTATCCTGAGTGAAATGTTTATGTCTTAAGATGAGAATAAGAATTACTTGAACTTAAAAATTAAATACAACTCTTGCCAGAACATACCAAGTAAGAATACAGATGCTTTGTGATGGTCTCTTTTGCCAAAGCAGATTCAAGAGAGAATAGGCACTACCTATGGTGTGTCAATTGCTGATGCTGTAAGCAAAGACTAAGTACAAAGCAGTCATAACTTTCCATAGTCAAGGCCGCAATTCAATTTGTTTTCAAAACTGACAGGCATCATCAGAAGTATACACTCACAATTCAAGTGGTTTAAAAACATATTGTTCTGTTCAAGAGAAAAAAAAAAATTGGTAGAAGAGATTTGACAAAATCATGAAATGAGAATGTCTTTTAAAGCTACTGATAATTATTCAAATATATTTTGGTGCAGAGATAAAAATAAAACCTGGCCATACTTGTTGATGCAATTTTGTAATTACAGTTTCTTTATCTTCATTAGAGGGTTTTTCCTGATACACCCTGAGGTATCATTTGTGGTTTTGTTTCATAAAATCCCATTAGCAACACACAATCAGCCTGTGCTCCAAGTATGTTCTTACTAGCTGCAAACCATGTTTTGTGAGTCAGGGTTGTCTACAAAACACAAATTCCAAGTTTAAAATAGTCTTCCTACACATTGGCTAATGCTAATAACTAAACCAAAACATTTGTGACTATAACTGATTTTGAAATAAAGAGCAAACAGCATGTGAGTTCTCTAATTAACAGACTGATTTTGTGTTCAGTTACTGTTATTTACAGTGCAACTCATTGTGCAACTCTGAGGTTACAGAAAGTTCTTAAGAAAATAGTTATTGCATTTTTAAGCATAAATAGCAGAGTATATGGATTTTGTGCATATATATACACACAGACAGGCATTACAGTAGTCAAAATTTTATCAGAAAACTTTAAGAAAGTACTTTCTTTTAGTGACTCCTCTCTTGAAAAGATAAGTGAGCCAATAAAGCTAATATCCTGATAGATGGGTACTTTCATTTTTCCTTGTGCTAAAATATACTTTTGGATTCCTTCATTCCAAAAACACTCTTTCTACTCTTTGTAAAATGTTTTAAGTTATAAATGGATATTAAAATCGCAACAATCCCTATGATGTGATAGGCTGTAAGAGCTCCCTAGGACTTCTGCAATCTGCGACGTCAATAACCTGTAAATTAAGGTGTTTAATCTGATTAGGGGCACATTAAGAAAGACTGACATGACAGAATTAGTCCAGCCTCTTAATTATCCACGGATTATAACATTTGTCTTTCCAAAAAAGTATTAGAAGTGAAAGTGCATATATTAAGGAAACAGGCAAGTACTATGCAAAGCAAAGTCGCACTGCACAGTATTATCATCTCCCAGTCTCCATGTAGTCTTCTATAACAGTAAAATAATGCTACTAGCACAATCAAATCACTTAGCCAAAAGAAAGGCACATATGGTTAAACCAGGAAGACCAGAGCTCAGAGGAAGAAGCAGCACATAAAAGCAAAGAAGTGACTAGGAGGCAATTATAACAAGAAAATGTGAAGTTTATCACAACTTTTCCTCTATTTCTCTCTGCTTCTGATGGTAATTTACTACATGCTTGTACAAAACTCTGTGAATTGGCTCATATGTGCTGTAACACAAAGAGTTTGAGCCAAGTTCTGTCCAAGAACTCCATGTATCTTCAGAAGAGGAGTGAATAACCACACAGCTCTGATTAATCAATTCAGAAGCATGAGGGGTATAATCTCACTTTTTGGTACTTCTTTGAGACATTCCCATTCAAAGCTGATGAAAAAGACGAGAGAGGTAGGTGGGACCAATCTGAGACTAGTTATGGGCAATAGGTGGCCTCCTTGAGCTATGGTACCTAGAACAGCTATGTTGGCCTAAAAACTGCACATAGCAATCAGTGCTTCTGAGGGTATTGACGCATGTACATCCAATGGCAGCTCTGTTGCAGCCTTCAGTGGAGCTGACTAAACATACAGAGCGTTGTCCAGTTTGTTAATAGATGCAAAGGGGAAGCTCTGGTTTCTGCTTGATCCTATTTGATTAGAATTAAACAACTCAAGGAGCAGAAAAGGGAGGGAAGTAGTAACAGCTCCTCCCATATGGGTTGGACATAATTTGTCTCATGACTTGAATAAGAGTACATGTCCATGTGATGTAGTGATATTTATGTCATGTGATTGAGTATCAGCCAAATCTTCAAGAGCCTATTATACCTCCTCCTACCCACCCTACCTCCCCAGGAGAAATTAAAGCAATATGAGAAAAGTTCAGAGCTTATTTTGTTATTTTTTACCATTCTTCAAACTTAGCATTGATTATCATGCACTTGCTTTTCAGGTGCAAACCCAATGAGAACATACTTTGTCTTAAGCAGAAGGTAATGCCAGAAAACTGAACATTTAAAGTGAAAGAATTCCATACTATAAATAAGGCTTGTCAAGCTGGAGCTCAGATGGTCTCCCAGCTGGCAAAAGGGTCACATTTATATAGCTCACAGTTTAGAATTAAGTGGAAGCCTGAAGATAATTATCTGTATATAAGGGGAGAATTCTTATTCCCATTCTACTTACCTAAGTCAGAACATATGGGTTCCAACACTATAACCTTTCCTTACTTAAATTAGTGCAAAAATACGAGGTTATGCCATTTAACGCAATGAACGTATCAATATAAATCACACTGTGGAGAAAAATCAGGGCCTGTAACTCTAGTTCTTCTCCTGTTTGGTGCAAGTATGCTCTCTTTTTTTTGGCTTTGCGCAAATATGCACTGGCAAGTGCTCATCTGTTGCATAATGAAAATCAAAAAGACTATTTCTACCCTGAAATAAAAATAAATCATATATTCTATTCCAGATTTGACAGCCTTCTCTATAAAGAGATATAGAAAATTGGGAGTTGTTTAAGCCACATCACATGAATCATCTTGCATTCTCAAATGTCAAGCTGTTTTTTACATGAGTCAGTGACTATCTGGATTTCTTTGGTGATGTTTTTCTCCAGTTGGATTTGTAGCCAAAGTCCGTGCACTTTTTCTTCTGCTACATGGAAAACCTTCACCCTCTTGTGCAAACTACATGGGAAAAACTATTTTAAAAATAAAAGAAAGAACGAACTGGAAAAACCCACACAAACACTGAAGTAGCGAAGTTGAGAAAGAATTATGTCATTTACAATTACTGACACATGGTATCTGCATGCCTAGTTGGATACCAGATACCCCAGTAACACCATTCATATACAAAGCTGGAAGACATCCATTTTCCTCAAATACGTGGGAAATACACAATCCAAGTGTGTACTATTTTTACATTTCCCTCTTCCCTGAGTATCTTGGTTACTCTGGTCCTTCTTGCCACCTTGATATTGGCAAGACACCTATAAAGTCTGTGTACTTCAGGCATTGAATAATGCAAGTTAACGTAAAGCCAGTCTTCCCATTTCTTGACCTAGTTACACAGTGATACAGGAATGGAAGGGCTTAGCCGCAGACTGTCCCTTTCTGGGACCTTAATAACTGGTGGAGTTTATAACAGTGGCTATGACAAGGCCAAGGCTGGTGTGTAGTCAGCCAGATAATTAAGCAGCTCCCTGGGAAGCCCACACTGCCTCCTTTTGCTGTTCCCAGAGGAACATGGGTGTAGCAGAAAACATAGGCTCATGTTTTCCGTGCTTTTTGAATATAATCACTGGCAACACTTAAAATCTGTGACCATTTCTAGCTCATCAGTAAAGCTTAAAAAAAATGATATAATGTGTCAGAAGAACAGTTTTATTATGCTGTCTCCTGAACCAAGCAGTTTCAGCTCATTGGGATTCGAGTAATTAAATGCTCGAGCAACCCCTGCAACTCTGGACGAGAACTCATGGACACACAAGTCAACTACAAAGTGAGCAAGGCAAATACCGTTCCAACTTCTGCTCTTTCCCATCTGATAGTCAGTTTGGTCATTCTTCACCGCCCACTTGAGATAGTTACTATTAGAGTAGGAACACTGATGAATCATCTTTACGTCTGGCGATACTGTTGAAATAGATCAGACAGTTCGGCATTTCTTTGCTTCAGCAAACTTCATCCTCAGTCCAGTGAAATATCGCTAAAGTTACACTGGCATAAGACAGAGCTTTTGGATTCTCCAGTGAGTTGGAATCCGTGAATTATTTGCCGCAGAAGCAAGTATCTTGGCAGCATCACTTGATCTAAACTCTGAAAAGAACTTCGAAAGTACTCTTTCACAAGGTAGAGACACTTGTCCTTTAAAGGTTGAGATGTGTTTCCAAGACAGAAAAATAGAGAGAGGAAGAGGACATGACAATTTTACAAATGAGATTTTTCAGAAAAAAATGTTAATTTTCAGAATTTTCAAAATATAACTTTTTTCTCCCAGTCAAATTCATGCGAGATGCCACCAGGACCAAATGTTGCTAGAAGCTTCTTACAAAAGGTGTTGTGTTTTGGACAAGAATCTTAAATATAACTGCCTCAAGCTGGGTTCCCAAAGGCCATATGTAGGCACTTGTTTGTTTTGAAGAGCAGTGCTGGCACAGCAAAGCAGACAGGTGCCTAATTACAGCCTAAGGAGCTCCTCTTTAGGTTGCTTCTTTAGCAAGTCTTAACCTTTATCCCTTCTTGCAGGTGAGAAATCTTGTCCTTTTCTATATTAGTTTGGAAACATTCACCCTTTTTCTTTCCACTTTTCCTCCCAAGATTATGTATACATGTACCATTAAGTAAAGCAAATTGCTTTTTTAAAAAAAAAATTATATATGCTATAGTGAAATAATATATAATACCTATATAATGTTAATATTAGGTATCATTAAGGTTGTATACACACTACAGCAGAATGTTTCAAGACAAACCTTCCTTTTCTCATAGAGATGGGTTACAGCTAAAGGAAATAACAAAATGTGCTTTCTCATATCTCAAAGTTCCTAACCACCAATCTGGAGACACATGTAGACATGACAAATTTAGCCTCTGTGACCATCTAAGTCTTGGTAGTGAATAATCACTAAACATGCTTACTGATCTAACATGCAGTAAATACCAAGAGCACAGTTTTTTGTAGTACTCATTTTTTCTGTTTTCAGGTTGAAGTATTGTTTCATCAGAAACTAATGTTTTAGTTAATCTGGTAATTTGTTTTTAAACATTTAAACAATTAATTTGAAGAAAAAAATAGTTTAAAAATTACTAAGAATGAAAGATTGAAATATTTATATTAGAACAAGTTTAAACAAAAAATGTTTCAAATTTTATTTCTTCCCCTGCCTTCCCAACTCTCCTCTAAGTTTGGCATGAATCTAGGAGAGGTTCCAGTGTGTGCGCGGAGGGGTTGCATTTGCATTTATTTGCTCTAAAATAATAGAAATTCAAGTTAAAGAGAAAGAACTAATTAACATTGAAAGGCTAAATTTCTCCATCATGCCAGGGAATGTAAGATGACAGATTAGGAAGAATTGTTTAGGTAAGATAGCTTTAAACTCATCCTTATGAACCTTATGCTGATACATTTACTCAGATCTGGCAGACTATAACATACAGATTTTCTAAGACAACAGGTAAATGCAGACCCCCAAAGTTTTACACTTGTCAGTGCCCCTGTCCTTTTTGAGCTCATTTGTATGCAAACATCCACATATATGTATGGCAATGTTTGCCACAATTTATGCTTTGTGAAAAACATTTTCACTTGCTTTAATCTTATTTTCCAATAATTTCAACGGACGTCCCCTACTTCTTGTATAACAACTAGGTGTTGTCAGCTATACCTTTTCCCCTCCATTAATTAATGACTCTTTAGGCCATACCTCCCCTTCAGCCCCTTGTTCTCCATGATAAAGAATCCTAGTCTTTTTAATGTTTTCTCATGTGGAAGCCGTATTAGCCTTACTGTTCTTCGCATCCTGTTTTGAGCTCTAATGCTCCCTTTCCGAGATGGGGTAAGTGCAATGTCACATGGTATTCAAATTCTTGGTATACTAGAAATATACATAGTGGTGTAACTTGGGGCTTTTTGACTTCTCAGAAAATTAAGAGTTTCATAGTAACCTAAGGGCTCTCCTGCGTGATAGCTTATCTAGAGTTTATCAGGGCTGCAAAGGTATGCACAGATGCATACCTATAATGAAACATACACGGAACTGGGAATATCTACTACTCAGCATGTATTAACATGGCTTCCTACCACTGTATTTAATTGCTCAAAACAGAACGCATCTTTACAGCCAGACTGGTGTCATCGTCTTTAACTTCATAATTCATCCCTTTCTCCAAGTTCAAAATATGCTTGCATATTAAGCACCATAAGTTCCAAACATGGGATCTGGGGCCTCATTGATAATGGATTTCCATTATAAAACCTAACTTATTAATTATTTATCAGCCAACAAAGACACTTCCTAATAATTTCCTGTTTTTCAGGAAGCCCTGACTTTCAGAGCTTTTTTACATAACTAGGTAAATGACATTGACTCTATCACCTGTATCTGTCATATAGAGGGAGAAATGGCTTCCTCTTACAAAAAAACTGTTGACTTTCATTTGCTGCACCATATTTATTCATGGGTCTGCTAATTAATTCTCTTTATTTCATAGCTTCTACCAATTTTATTCTCATGGAAATCTGATTTACTTGTTTATATTAACCAGGATGCTCTGGAGCTCTTTTTTAAAGTTTTTGTCATACTTGCCACTTTTCTTTCCTTGGGTACTGAGGATGATACAAAGAATATATTGCAAACCACCGTTAGCAGTTCAACAGTTCCGTATTCATGGGTGAATGACATCTGGCCCTGGCAATTTATTCCTATTCACTTTTTAAATTTGTTTTAAAACCTTTTTAGTGAGGTTTTATCTCAAGATAGTTTCTCTCCCCCTCCCCTGTAATGAGAGGTTCCTTCTACTGTGGAGCTCCTGATCTGTGACACAAGCTGCCTTGAGCTATCACAAGTCTATTATCTATACATGAAGCAGAAGTTTCTAACTCAGCAGAAGCTGGGAGCTGCTGTGTTCCTGGGGCCACCTGTTTTGCAAAATCCTAACTTTTTGTGACAGTTTGACCCTGGCCAGCAGCTAAGTCCCCAACCAGTCACTCACTCAATTCTCACTCAAGTGGGATGGGGGAAAGAATCAATGAACAAATGCTGAAAACTCATGGGTAGAGATAGACAGTTTCATAAGTAAAGCACCATACAGGCTGCCATGGAGAAAATTAACTCCATTCCAATCAGGCATGGTACACTTTTGTAAAAGGCAATGACACCCAGGTGCCAGAAGAGGTCAGGGGCTGCCCTGTGCAGGACACAGCCAGCTGCACAATTGAACAGGACACAGCTGAGCCCATCAGCCAAGCTGGTGGTGTCTCAAGGAAAACATAGTTAAGGAAGGTCAGAAAACAATAGACAGAGGGAACAAAAAAAGACGTGAGAAACAACTCTGTGAGCATCAAGGTGAGAGAAGAAGGAGGGGGAGTAGGTGCTCCAGGTGCTGGAGCAGAGCTTCCTCTGTAGCCCTTGTAGAGATCACACTGGAACACATATTCATGCTGCAGCCCATGGAAGACCTCACGCTAGAGTGATGGATATTTCCTCAAGGAGCTGTAACCCATGGAGAGCCCATGCTGGAATAGGTTTATCCAGAAGGAGTGGAGCCCATGGGAATATCCATGCTAGAGCAGGGGAAGAGTGTTATTAAGAGGAAGAACCAGCAGAGAGGAGCTGTAATGGATTGACCACAGCTCCCCAAGCCCCTATACTGCTTGGAAGGGGGAGGTGATAGAGGAGTGATGAATGAAGGAGTGAGGTTGAGCCTGGGAAGAATGGATGTGATGGAGGGAAGATGTTTTAGTTTTTGTGTTTGTTTCTCACTATCCAACTCTAATTTAATTAGCAATAAATTAATTTTCCCCATTAACTAATATGTCCGTATTAATTAAAAGTTAAGTCTGTTTTGCCTGTGATAGTAATTGGTAAGTGATCTCCCTGTCTCTATCTTAACCCATGAGCTTTTTTTTTCCCCTATTTTCTCCTCCTGTCCTGTTGAGCAGGGGGAGTGACAGAAAAGCTGAGTGGCTGTCTGGCAGCCAGCCAAGGTCAACCCACCACAGATATACATCTTTGTGAGGACATTTCACCGTGAAGAAGGTACATACTTCAATTCTGCCCCAAAAGGCTAAAGCCAGAGATACCTTTGCTCCTGACTTGACTCACAATAGCTTATCCAGAATCCTCCAAGATATTCCAGCAGGTTTAGGATTAGCTTATTTCCTCCTTCATTTAGCCATCTTCATTGCTACCCAGGCACAAAATTTGACAACAGACAACCATGTGCTATGATGCACGAACGAGCTGAAGACAGGCAGGACAGAGCTGCTGGCTGGGCTATAAAAGCACAACCTCAGACTGAGTACTCCACTGGGAATTATCACTCACAAATCATGAGGAAGGAAAGCTTGGCTGTAGCACAATTCAACACAAAACATCAAAGAAGCACTTTTTTCATTGTCGCTGTCGGTCACGTGAGAATCGGAAGTCTGTTGATGAGACCTGGTACGCCACAGCAGGCACAGCACTCAGGGCTGACAGAGCTGAAACAAAGTCTGCTATTGATGATGGCATGGAGTAGAAAACCCCCAGACAAGAAAACTGTGACTATCTCCTCTTCTCCTTCCCTTCTGTTTTCCTCACTGACTAGGAAAGACCAAGATGAAAAAAAAAAATTGTATAGTCCTCTTCCTCTTAGCTTGTCTGGCCTTAAAAGTGTGGAGGGCCCAGGAGCATGGGTTCCTGAAGTTGCAAGCATATGTGCTGAAACAGACTCGAGTGCTGAGCTGTCTGGGGTAGCTCACTCACAGGAAGGACTCCAAAGGACATTGTGGCCGTAACTGGTTCCCATCAGTGGGGTGCTGAGACTTGCAGAAGGAAACAAATGATACACTATTGGTAGCTTTGCAAACTGGAGTCCCTACTTGGGCTTGCTCCCAAGGTCAAAAGAAATAAGCAGCAAGAACTCTGAGCCCCTAACTTGCATAAAGACAGCGCACACATTTGTTCTGGTGAAAGCAGCTCATTTCGCTTCTATAGGAACTCAGGCAGAGAAGCAGCTGGTGTCATTTCCAGAAGCATGTCACTGCAAAGAGAAAAAGCATGTGATCAACAGCAAGGTACCAACTTCCACCTCTCATTGTGTTCAGTAGCATATTCTCACCCCACATATCCCTAATTGGCAAGGTCTAGCTTTTTATGCTGACTCTTTGTGCATTCATCAACCCCATCCCAAAAAGAAAAGCAGAATCCAAGCACTATTGTAGCAAATATGATAAGAAATATAATACATTTCTGGCACAGCTATCAGCAACCCTCTCCCCTTGTTGCAGGGAAAAATCCAGCTTTCAAAACTGTCATGTGTGTATGCTGCCAACATAATGATATTCTAACATGCAAAAAAAGAGGCCAGGAAATGATTTAAAATGCCATAAACTTCATCAGAACAGGTTTTCTGCTGATATGCCTTTCTCCCTGAAGTGCTCCCCATGCTCTTTCTGAAATATTCATTGCCCTAATGATTTCTTCAGGCGCTGCTCCTGTACATAAAGATTAGTTCCTCCTATCAGGAAAGAAGCAATTCCAAGGGAACAGTTATGGGCGAAAACCTCAGGATCCAAAAATGTATGCAAAAAATGTTTGCTTTTCTACCTCTGCACCTAAGGAGTTGATTTTAACCTTTACTTTCAGATGTGGAACTACTACTGTTACCTATGTGTTTACAATTAGAAAAACAAATTTCTGATTTCTTATTTTTCTAGAGCTGTTATACATCTCTATTTCAGCCATTACCTTCCTTATTTCATGCACTTGTTGTGCCCTTGCAACACTGCAGGGCTAGATGCACTAGAATTCACATGATCATCCATTCTCTAGACACTTCTGCAGCTCTGAAGGCAATTAAAAAAAATGTTTCATCTGTCATTTAAACTGAACATTCCCCCCACAATGTTTGCTTACAAGCTCATGTGTTTTTAGGAAGTCATTCCTTAACTCCTGACATCTTTCACACATGGTAGCTAGTTTGTAGGATAGCTTGCTAGAAAAGAGAATTTTTAGTAACTCCAGAAATGGAAACCTCAGAGTGAAAATGTCCAGTCTTAGCACCCACGCTATTCTGCAAGGAGGCTTGGTGCTGCAAGATGGTGAACCATGGCTCAAGAACACCATGTTCAGTTGTGCACCTTGAAGACTGTTTCTACAGTCTGGCAGTGTTAGGTTAACGGTTGGCCTTGATGATCTTAAAGGTCCTTGCCAACTAAAATAATTCTATGATTCTACGGTGAAATATTTCAGAAAAAGAGTGCTTCTACTCTATGTGCATATCTGTTTAGACTTCTGCACACTAAATTTACTGAAATGTAAACAAATAAGTGGCCTTTATTAAGATCTACTTCAAGCAATGATGTACTCAGTCCTGCACTGCACTCTATCATCTTGTAGCGTAAGGGGTGCCAAATCTCATTTGTGGGATGAACCCCTGAGCTCAGTAGAAAGCACAAACAGTACAAGAATAATATTTGGTAAATGGTGCTCTGGGATGAATTTGAAATGGAAATTAGAGGTGAAGAGCACTTTATACTTACCCAGAACAGAAAAAGTTGTGAGCTAAAGGAAAGCCACAAACACCAGCACCAGGCGTCTTGCTCACAAGTGTTTCAGTGGTACAGTAACAAATCCAGGAATTAATCTGCTCCATGCATTCCACAAACACTTCAAATACCTTACAATGAGAGGAATACAAGCCAGATCTCTTACTCCAGGAGCCAGGTCCCAAGCAGGCACATTTAAATAGTCTTGTCTTCCATATGTTTATTGAAACAAGGGAATGGATATTCACCTGTTCCCACCATTTCTCCAAGGTTATGCCCTATATGAGCATCTACTAAAAAAACACAAATCACAGAAGTTTCATACAGCACCAAGGACCTCACTTAGCATTTCAAGTTGTTCTCAATGAATAGAAATATGAAGAATAAATAAAAGCTAAACAAACACTGGTCTCATCTCAAATGATGACAGCACATACAAAATAAACTGAAAAGATTATGAAGA